>NC_074702.1:10257094-10523190 GCF_029448725.1 Salvelinus fontinalis
GTGTCTGTACTAACCATGCTGTTGCCAAGGTGATGCTAGAACTTTCCATTCATCAGGAGTGTGCGTGTGTACTGTCTGGTAGCAAGTGGGTTAAGGATGTGTGTGTGAGGTGGGAGGAGGTTTCCTGGAATGTGCCACCAGCGCGGGACAGGAAGAGAGCAACTGTTCTAAACCACAACAACAGATCTGTTTCCTCTGTGTGTGTGTGTGTGTGTGTGTGTGTGTGTGTGTGTGTGTGTGTGTGTGTGTGTGTGTGTGTGTGTGTGTGTGTGTGTGTGTGTGTGTGTGTGTGTGTGTGTGTGTGTGTGTGTGTGTGTGTGTGTGTGTGTGTGTGTGTGTGTGTGTGTGTGTGTGTGTGTGTGTGTGTGTGTGTGTGTGAGTGAGTGAGTGAGTGAGTGAGTGAGTGAGTGTGAATGCATGAATGCTCCCTCAAATAGACATCCAGTGAAAAGAGAACACTTTGTAAAGTTGTCCACCAGGCCTGTCGAACTGGGATGGTCAACATGTCTGAAAGCCTGTAGAACTGGGATGGTCAACATGTCTGAAAGCCTGTAGAACTGGGATGGTCAACATGTCTGAAAGCCTGTAGAACTGGGATGGTCAACATGTCTGAAAGCCTGTAGAACTGGGATGGTCAACATGTCTGAAAGCCTGTCGAACTGGGATGGTCAACATGTCTGAAAGCCTGTCGAACTGGGATGGTCAACATGTCTGAAAGCCTGTAGAACTGGGATGGTCGACATGATGGTCAAGCCAGCCAGCCAGCCAGACAGACAGACAGACAGCAGGTAGAGAGGTACAGTCAGGAAAGCCAAACCAGCATGAGAGTGACATAAACAGAACAGACCTAATGACGAAAAGTTACACAAAACAAAAAAAAACAAGTTCACAATAACAGTTACTGGGCAGGATGTGTGTGTGTATGTATGTGTATGCGTCATCGCTGACTCAGTGTGTGTGTGTAATTCAGCCTTCACAACTCAAACACTTCTCTCTCCCGCCATTCCCTTCCTTTTCTCTCCCTCCTGGACACTGTCTCCTAGCAACCAGACACTTCAGGCCTAAAAATAACCCCCAGAAACAAACAGAACAAAAAAATAAAACATACATGACAATTAATCCTTTCAAACACAGAGCACCAAAGAGTCAAATAGAACAGGTAAGAGAAAGGTGTTGGTGGAGGAGGAGGGAGAGAGGGATCCAGCAACAGGTAGTCGTGAGGCGACAGAGTTCTTTGACTGACGGACGGTCGGTCGGTCGGTCGGTCAGTCAGTCAGTCAGTCAGAGAGTAGCCCACTCTACCTGGCAGTGAAAGAACAGAACTTCTCCATAGTCCAACACCAGGCAGTAACTAGGGGTGGTGAAGACAAACAGGCCTTGAAAACCAGCCATGCAAGCCAGCCGGGCCAAGCTGCACTGAGACACAGTGAACTACAATACACTGTTTCACAAAGGCTGTACCACCTCTCCTCTCAGAAGTACTCGGTGTAACTCTTTAAATATAGCTAGACTACTCTTCACATCGTCCTTGCATGTTTTAGTAATATTATCATCACTTTTGCTAACAGAAGCTCCTCAACAGCAATAGCCTACATAAGTCCAGACCAACTCCAATACTTTACATCTGCAGTTCCTGGTTAGGCAGACTTGCTGTAGCTGTGTCTCGCAAGCCACAACGTTAGACAACGTTACAGTTGGTCTTATACCGACCTGCACGGCATGCATCCAAACCTCACATTCAATACATAATCAAAGGAAACACAGCGTGACTCCCATCACTCCTCCTATCCAGTGGCCGGCACGTTCCCATCACTCCTCCTATCCAGTGGCCGGCACGTTCCCATCACTCTTCCTATCCAGTGGCCGGCACGTTCCCATCACTCCTCCTATCCAGTGGCCGGCACGTTCCCATCACTCCTCCTATCCAGTGGCCGGCACGTTCCCATCACTCCTCCTATCCAGTGGCCGGCACGTTCCCATCACTCCTCCTATCCAGTGGCCGGCACGTTCCCATCACTCCTCCTATCCAGTGGCCGGCACGTTCCCATCACTCCTCCTATCCAGTGGCCAGCACGTTCCCATCACTCCTCCTATCCAGTGGCCGGCACGTTCCCATCACTCCTCCTATCCAGTGGCCGGCACGTTCCCATCACTCCTCCTATCCAGTGGCCGGCACGTTCCCATCACTCCTCCTATCCAGTGGCCGGCACGTTCCCACTCACTCCTCCTATCCAGTGGCCGGCACGTTCCCATCACTCCTCCTATCCAGTGGTCGGCACGTTCCCATTCACTCCTCCTATCCAGTGGCCGGCACGTTCCCATCACTCCTCCTATCCAGTGGCCGGCACGTTCCCATTCACTCCTCCTATCCAGTGGCCGGCACGTTCCCACTCACTCCTCCTATCCAGTGGCCGGCACGTTCCCATCACTCCTCCTATCCAGTGGCCGGCACGTTCCCATCACTCCTCCTATCCAGTGGCCGGCACGTTCCCACTCACTCCTCCTATCCAGTGGCCGGCACGTTCCCATCACTCCTCCTATCCAGTGGCCGGCACGTTCCCACTCACTCCTCCTATCCAGTGGCCGGCACGTTCCGATCACTCCTCCTATCCAGTGGTCGGCACGTTCCCATTCACTCCTCCTATCCAGTGGCCGGCACGTTCCCATCACTCCTCCTATCCAGTGGCCGGCACGTTCCCACTCACTCCTCCTATCCAGTGGTCGGCACGTTCCCATCACTCCTCCTATCCAGTGGCCGGCACGTTCCCACTCACTCCTCCTATCCAGTGGTCGGCACGTTCCCATCACTCCTCCTATCCAGTGGCCGGCACGTTCCCACTCACTCCTCCTATCCAGTGGCCGGCACGTTCCCATCACTCCTCCTATCCAGTGGCCGGCACGTTCCCACTCACTCCTCCTATCCAGTGGCCGGCACGTTCCCATTCACTCCTCCTATCCAGTGGCCGGCACGTTCCCATCACTCCTCCTATCCAGTGGCCGGCACGTTCCCATCACTCCTCCTATCCAGTGGCCGGCACGTTCCCATCACTCCTCCTATCCAGTGGCCGGCACGTTCCCACTCACTCCTCCTATCCAGTGGCCGGCACGTTCCCATCACTCCTCCTATCCAGTGGCCGGCACGTTCCCATTCACTACTCCTATCCAGTGGCCGGCACGTTCCCATCACTCCTCCTATCCAGTGGCCGGCACGTTCCCATCACTCCTCCTATCCAGTGGCCGGCACGTTCCCATCACTCCTCCTATCCAGTGGCCGGCACGTTCCCACTCACTCCTCCTATCCAGTGGCCGGCACGTTCCGGTGCGGATTAACATTGTGTGAGCGTGGCGAGACGCCAAGAAAAAAAAAACACCACAACCGCTCCACTGTCCTCCCCGCCACAACCGCTCCACTGTCCTCCCCACCACAACCGCTCCACTGTCCTCCCCACCACAACCGCTCCACTGTCCTCCCCACCACAACCGCTCCACTGTCCTCCCCACCACAACCGCTCCACTGTCCTCCCCACCACAACCGCTCCACTGTCCTCCCCGCCACAACCGCTCCACTGTCCTCCCCACCACAACCGCTCCACTGTCCTAACTACACACTGGAATTAAACAGTAACTACACCCAGAAATCTACATTTCAACAACAACAAAATCCACACACCTCAAAAGTGGTCTCCTGATGTGGTTTAAGTATCGTTGTTGACTTTAGAGAGTGGAAACACGAAAAAAGTTGGGGAAAACAGAAACCTGGAAAAACTAAACCGAGAAAACGTGATTTGGAGAAAAACTAAACAGTTCAAGCCAAAAGTATAACTGATTTTAGAGTCCTAATTATGTAATTGCTGAGGTGGATGAAGACCTTTCCATAGTCCCTCTCCCCTACTGCTGCCTGCTGTCAGACTACTGCTGCCTGCTGTCAGACTACTGCTGCCTGCTGTCAGACTACTGCTGCCTGCTGTCAGACTACTGCTGCCTGCTGTCAGACTACTGCTGCCTGCTGTCAGACTACTGCTGCCTGCTGTCAGACTACTGCTGCCTGCTGTCAGACTACTGCTGCCTGCTGTCAGACTACTGCTGCCTGCTGTCAGACTACTGCTGCCTGCTGTCAGACTACTCCTTCTCATCATTATTCACTTACAACTAGTCCTAATCTTAATCCATGCCTTTTCAACAACAGCAGGATGGGTTTCCGTCACATGCTACTCAAACACCGGGATGCTGTTCCTCTCCTCCAACTTTGTTTGTGCCTCCGACGGCTTGACTGTGTCAGCATGGTGTGCGAGGTCCCAAAAGCACACCCTTACTTCACCGAGAACATCAACCTATTCCTTCCCTATTCCTTTCTACTTCTCCATCAATCCTTCCCTCCCTCCCTCCCTGCCATTCTTCTATTGGGGCTAATTTTAGATGAAGGAAAAAGCTCTGTCCACATCTGCTAACAATTCCTGTAAGAGAGACGTAGTGGGCGAGAGAGGGAAGAGAGGGAGGAGGTAAAGGGTAAGCAAAGAAAGGATTTACAAAGAGAGGGAGGGGGAGAGAAAGAGATATGGAATAGGCATATAGGAAAAGAAAAGACAAAGACAACACACACACAGTATCGTGGCATTGGCAACAGCATGTCACAGTGGGCTGTGAGGGGGACACCGAGGGCAGAGCACAGCGTGTGTGTGCGTGCATGCATGTGTGTGCTTATACCATCGTAAACAGGGAAAGAGGACACGCGCAGTTTCACCGCCTGTCACCACTTTCTCTACACTCTGTTCTCTGCTATCCCTCCATCTCCCCATTCTTTCTTTTCCCGCTGTCCCTCCTCTGTCCATTCCTCCCCCATCTCTCTCTCTCAAAGCTGATTAAGTAGCTTTGATCTTTATTACGTAACATTCGCCTCACACTCACCTCACAGACGCCGCCGGCGGCATTGTGTGTATGTATCTGTGTGGACTAGAGGTCGACCGATTATGATTTTTAAACGCCGATACCGATTATTGGAGGACAAAAAAAGCCGATACCGATTATTCGGCCGATGAATTTTTATATACACTGCTCAAAAAAATAAAGGGAACACTAAAATAACACATCCTAGATCTGAATGAATGAAATATTCTTATTAAATACTTTTTTCTTTACATTTTTGAATGTGCTGACAACAAAATCACACAAAAATGATCAATGGAAATCAAATGTATCAACCCATGGAGGTCTGGATTTGGAGTCACACTCAAAATTAAAGTGGAAAACCACACTACAGGCTGATCCAACTTTGATGTAATGTCCTTAAAACAAGTCAAAATGAGGCTCAGTAGTGTGTGTGACCTCCACGTGCCTGTATGACCTCCCTACAACGCCTGGGCATGCTCCTGATGATGGTCACTACCTGAGCCACTTGTGTGGGTTGTAGACTCTGTCTCATGCTACCACTAGAGTGAAAGCACCGCCAGCATTCAAAAGTGACCAAAACATCAGACAGGGAGCATAGGAACTGAGAAGTAGTATGTGGTCACCACCTGCAGAACCACTCCTTTATTGGGGGGTATCTTGCTAATTGCCTATAATTTCCACCTTTTGTCTATTCCATTTGCAAAACAGCATGTGAAATTTATTGTCAATCAGTGTTGCTTCCTAAGTGGACAGTTCGATTTCACATAAGTGTGATTGACTTGGAGTTACATTGTGTTGTTTAAGTGTTCCCTTTATTTTTTGGAGCAGTGTATATATATATCATACACATTTTTGTAATAATGACAATTTCAACAATACTGAATGAACAATGAACACTTATTTTAACTTAATATAATACATAAATAAAATCAATTTAGTCTCAAATAACATGAGAACATATGTTAAAACGAACCACCAGCTTTCATGGGTCTTCAATATTCCCAGTTAAGAAGTTTTAGGTTGTAGTGCAGAAAGCAGAGCTTGTCTGCATGGTCCCCTGTCAGTCTGCTCCTCCGCGAAACACAGACCTTATTTGAAGTAGATCAAGACATTCTCTATGGAAGACATGAACGGTAAAATAACGAAGGAACCCCTTTCAAGTTCAGCCGCAAGTTATTACAGGAATTATAACGCGTCGACTATTTCTCTCTAAACCATATATACCTTTGACTAATCCGGAAACTATCACCTCGAAAACAAATGTTTATTCCGTTCCGTATTTTATCTAACGGGTGGCATCCATGAGTCTAAATATTCCTGTTACATTGCACAACCTTCAATGTTATGTCATAATTACGTAAAATTCTGGCAAATTAGTTCGCAAAGAGCCAGGCGGCCCAAACTGTTGCATATACCCTGACTCTGCGTGCAATGAACGCAAGAGAAATGACACAATTTCACCTGGTTAATATTACCTGCTAACCTGGATTTCTTTTAGCTAAATATGCAGGTTTAAAAATATATACTTGTGTATTGATTTTAAGAAAGGCATTGATGTTTATGGTTAAGTACACATTGGAGCAATGACAGTCATTGATTGATTGTTTTTTATAAGATAAGTTTAATGCTAGCTAGCAACTTCCCTTAGCTTACTGCATTCGCATAACAGGCAGGCTCCTCGTGGAGTGTAATGTAATCAGGTGTTAGAGCATTGGACTAGTTAACTGTCAGGTTGCAAGATTGGATCCCCGGAGCCGTCATTGAAAATAAGAATGTGTTCTTAACTGACTTGCCTAGTTAAATAAAGATTAAATAAAGCTGTAAAAAAATATATAAAAAAAATAGGCAAATCGGCGCCAAAAAAAACCGATTTCCGATTGTTATGAAAACTTGAAACCGGCCTTAATTAATCGGCCATTCCGATAATCGGTCGACCTCTATTGTGGACGCGTGTTTGACAGGCAGGACAATTCACACTTGACTGAACGTGATTCTGTGTGTGTCTTTGTTTATGTGTTATTCTCCTCTGACTGTAGCTAGAGCGTTGTCTTGGCTACAGTGTCCCTCACATGTATGTGTGGTCTGTCTGAAAGTGGTACATAAGCATGTGTCTCTCTCCAGGCAGCCCAGATAATCACTGTTTATCCTCCAGTATGACTGGGCTACCATGGGGAGTACCATGCGCCTGCTCTCCACACAAACAGACACACGAGGGGAAACCACGCGTCAACTCAGCTACAGTTGGAGAAGATTGTGGGGTTTTAAAGATTAAAAACACTGCTACATAAACACACAGGTCACGGTGGTTGTAAACAGGGTTCTGCTCGAAAGACCATTCATTGGTGGACTGATTGAATTAACGAGGCAGAGCGTCCAGTCAGTTTAGAAAGGTTGGCTTTTCCTGCTCTCCTCTTCTCCCTTGTTCCTTCCGTCTGTCTCGCGGGAGAGATTAGTCCTCAGCTGGAGCAAATAAAGCTGGCGGTTATGCAAGAGAGAGAGAGAGAGAGAGAGAGAGAGTGGTGTAATCACTAACACAAATAGAGAGAGAGAGAGAGAGAGAGATGGAGGGAAAGACCGAGAGAGAGATGGAGGGAGAGAGAGAAGGGGTAGAGATAGAGTGAGAGAGAGAGAGCGACAAAGAACGAGAGAGAGAGAGAGAAAGACAGAGAGAGAAATGCACGGCTGTGTCTACAACACTGGATGACTACCTTGCACTTCCAGGGCAGCGCCTCCACTACAACATCCCTGTTACTAGTCCTAACCTCCACCAACACCACACCATCCCTGTTACTAGTCCTAACCTCCACTAACACCACAACATCCCTGTTACTAGTCCTAACCTCCACCAACACCACAACATCCCTGTTACTAGTCCTAACCTCCACCAACACTATAACATCCCTGTTACTAGTCCGAACCTCCACTAACACCACAACATCCCCGTTACTAGTCCTAACCTCCACTAACACCACAACATCCCTGTTACTAGTCCTAACCTCCACCAACACTACAACTTCCCTGTTACTAGTCCCAACCTCCACCAACACCACAACATCCCTGTTACTAGTCCTACCCTCCACCAACACTATAACATCCCTGTTACTAGTCCTAACCTCCACTAACACTACAACATCCCTGTTACTAGTCCTAACCTCCACTAACACCATAACATCCCTGTTACTAGTTCTAACCTCCAACACTACAACATCCCTGTTACTAGTCCTAACCTCCACCAACACCATAACATCCCTGTTACTAGTCCTAACCTCCAACAACACCACACCATCCCTGTTACTAGTCCTAACCTCCACTAACACCACAACATCCCTGTTACTAGTCCTAACCTCCACCAACACCACAACATCCCTGTTACTAGTCCTAACCTCCACTAACACTATAACATCCCTGTTACTAGTCCTAACCTCCAACACTACAACATCCCTGTTACTAGTCCTAACCTCCACTAACACTATAACATCCCTGTTACTAGTTCTAACCTCCAACACTACAACATCCCTGTTACTAGTCCTAACCTCCACCAACACCACAACATCCCTGTTACTAGTCCTAACCTCCAACAACACCACAACATCCCTGTTACTAGTCCTAACCTCCACCAACACTATAACATCCCTGTTACTAGTCCTAACCTCCACCAACACCACAACATCCCTGTTACTAGTCCTAACCTCCACCAACACTATAACATCCCTGTTACTAGTTCTAACCTCCACTAACACCACAACATCCCTGTTACTAGTCCTAACCTCCACTAACACTATAACATCCCTGTTACTAGTTCTAACCTCCACTAACACCACAACATCCCTGTTACTAGTCCTAACCTCCACCAACACCACACCATCCCTGTTACTAGTCCTAACCTCCACTAACACCACAACATCCCCGTTACTAGTCCTAACCTCCACTAACACCACAACATCCCTGTTACTAGTCCTAACCTCCACCAACACTACAACATCCCTGTTACTAGTCCCAACCTCCACCAACACCACAACATCCCTGTTACTAGTCCTAACCTCCACCAACACTATAACATCCCTGTTACTAGTCCTAACCTCCACTAACACTATAACATCCCTGTTACTAGTTCTAACCTCCAACACTACAACACCCCTGTTACTAGTCCTAACCTCCACCAACACCACAACATCCCTGTTACTAGTCCTAACCTCCACTAACACTATAACATCCCTGTTACTAGTCCTAACCTCCACTAACACTATAACATACCTGTTACTAGTCCCAACCTCCACCAACACCACAACATTCCTGTTACTAGTCCTAACCTCCACCAACACTACAACATCCGTTACTAGTCCTAACCTCCACTAACACCACAACATCCCTGTTACTAGTCCTAACCTCCACCAACACCACAACATTCCTGTTACTAGTCCTAACCTCCACCAACACTAAAACATCCCTGTTACTAGTCATAACCTCCACCAACACTATAACATCCCTGTTACTAGTCCTAACCTCCACCAACACCACAACATCACTGTTACTAGTCCTAACCTCCAACACTATAACATCCCTGTTACTAGTCCTAAGCTCCACTAATACTATAACATCCCTGTTACTAGTCCTAACCTCCACCAACACCACAACATCCCTGTTACTAGTCCTTACCTCCACTAACAATACAACATCCCTGTTACTAGTCCTAACCTCCACTAGCACTACAACATCCATGTTACTAGTCCTAACCTCCACTAATACTATAACATCCCTGTTACTAGTCCTAACCTCCACCAACACCACAACATCCCTGTTACTAGTCCTAACCTCCACTAACACTATAACATCCCTGTTACTAGTTCTAACCTCCACTAACACCACAACATCCCTGTTACTAGTCCTAACCTCCACTAACACCACAACATCCCTGTTACTAGTCCTAACCTCCACTAATACTATAACATCCCTGTTACTAGTCCTAACCTCCACCAACACCACAACATCCCTGTTACTAGTCCTAACCTCCACTAACACTATAACATCCCTGTTACTAGTTCTAACCTCCACTAACACCACAACATCCCTGTTACTAGTCCTAACCTCCACTAACACCACAACATCCCTGTTACTAGTCCTAACCTCCACTAACACTATAACATCCCTGTTACTAGTTCTAACCTCCACTAACACCACAACATCCCTGTTACTAGTCCTAACCTCCACTAACACCACAACATCCCTGTTACTAGTCCTAACCTCCACATCATCCCTGTTCCTAGTCCTAACCTCCACCAACACTACAACATCCCTGTTACTAGTCCTAACCTCCACTAACACCACAACATCCCTGTTACTAGTCCTAACCTCCACTAACACCACAACATCCCTGTTACTAGTACTAACCTCTACTAACACTATAACATCCATGATACTAGTCCTAACCTCCACTAACACTACAACATCCCTGTTACTAGTCCTAACCTCCACCAACACTATAACATCCCTGTTACTAGTTCTAACCTCCACTAACACCACAACATCCCTGTTACTAGTCCTAACCTCCACTAACACCACAACATCCCTGTTACTAGTCCTAACCTCCACCGACACCAAACCATCCCTGTTACTAGTCCTAACCTCCACCAACACCACACCATCCCTGTTACTAGTCCTAACCACTAACACCACAACATCCCCGTTACTAGTCCTAACCTCCACCAACACAACAACATCCCTGTTACTAGTCCTAACCTCCACCAACACCACAACATCCCTGTTACTAGTCCTAACCTTCACCAACACCACAACATCCCTGTTACTAGTCCTAACCTCCACTAACACCACAACATCCCTGTTACTAGTCCTAACCTCCACCAGCACCACAACATCCGTGTTACTAGTCCTAACCTACACCAACACCACAACATCCCTGTTACTAGTCCTAACCTCCACCAACACTACAACATCCCTGTTACTAGTCCTAACCTCCACCAACACCACAACATCCCTGTTACTAGTCCTAACCTCCACTAATACTATAACATCCCTGTTACTAGTCCTAAACTCCACCAACACCACAACATCCCTGTTACTAGTCCTAACCTCCACTAACAATACAACATCCCTGTTACTAGTCCTAACCTCCACCAACACCACAACATCCCTGTTACTAGTCCTAACCTCCACTAGCACTACAACATCCCTGTTACTAGTCCTAACCTCCACTAATACTATAACATCCCTGTTACTAGTCCTAACCTCCACCAACACCACAACATCCCTGTTACTAGTCCTAACCTCCACTAACACTATAACATCCCTGTTACTAGTTCTAACCTCCACCAACACCACAACATCCCTGTTACTAGTCCTAACCTCCACCAACACCACAACATCCCTGTTACTAGTCCTAACCTCCACTAACACCACAACATCCCTGTTACTAGTCCTAACCTCCACTAACACCACAACATCCCTGTTACTAGTCCTAACCTCCACCAACACCACAACATCCCTGTTACTAGTCCTAACCTCCACTAACACTACAACATCCCTGTTACTAGTCCTAACCTCCACCAACACCACAACATCCCTGTTACTAGTCATAACCTCCACCAACACTACAACATCCCTGTTACTAGTCCTAACCTCCACCAACACTACAACATCCCTGTTACTAGTCCTAACCTCCACTAACACCACAACATCCCTGTTACTAGTCCTAACCTCCACCAACACTATAACATCCCTGTTACTAGTCCTAACCTCCACCAACACCACAACATCCCTGTTACTAGTCCTAACATCCACCAACACTATAACATCCCTGTTACTAGTCCTAACCTCCACTAACACTACAACATCCCTGTTACTAGTCCTAACCTCCACTAATACTATAACATCCCTGTTACTAGTCCTAACCTCCACCAACACCACAACATCCCTGTTACTAGTCCTAACCTCCACTAATACTATAACATCCCTGTTACTAGTCCTAACCTCCACCAACACCACAACATCCCTGTTACTAGTCCTAACCTCCACTAACACTACAACATCCCTGTTACTAGTTCTAACCTCCACCAACACTATAACATCACTGTTACTAGTCCTAACCTCCACCAACACCACAACATCCCTGTTACTAGTCCTAACCTCTACTAAAACTATAACATCCCTGTTACTAGTCCTAACCTCCACTAGCACTACAACATCCCTGTTACTAGTCCTAACCTCTACTAACACTATAACATCCATGATACTAGTCCTAACCTCGACTAACACTACAACATCCCTGTTACTAGTCCTAACCTCCACCAACACTATAACATCCCTGTTACTAGTTCTAACCTCCACTAACACCACAACATCCCTGTTACTAGTCCTAACCTCCACTAACACCACAACATCCCTGTTACTAGTCCTAACCTCCACCAACACCAAACCATCCCTGTTACTAGTCCTAACCTCCACCAACACCACACCATCCCTGTTACTAGTCCTAACCACTAACACCACAACACCCCTGTTACTAGTCCTAACCTCCACCAACACTATAACATCCCTGTTACTAGTCCTAAACTCCACTAACACCACAACATCCCTGTTACTAGTCCTAACCTCCACCAACACCACAACATCCCTGTTACTAGTCCTAACCTCCACCAACACCACAACATTCCTGTTACTAGTCCTAACCTCCACCAACACTACAACATCCCTGTTACTAGTCCTAACCTCCACTAACACCACAACATCCCTGTTACTAGTCCTAACCTCCACCAACACCACAACATCCCTGTTACTAGTCCTAACCTCCACTAATACTATAACATCCCTGTTACTAGTCCTAACCTCCACCAACACCACAACATCCCTGTTACTAGTCCTAACCTCCACCAACACCACAACATCCCTGTTACTAGTCCTAACCTCCACTAATACTATAACATCCCTGTTACTAGTCCTAACCTCCACCAACACCACAACATCCCTGTTACTAGTCCTAACCTCCACCAACACCACAACATCCCTGTTACTAGTCCTAACCTCCACCAACACCACAACATCCCTGTTACTAGTCCTAACCTCCACTAGCACTACAACATCCCTGTTACTAGTCCTAACCTCCACCAACACCACAACATCCCTGTTACTAGTCCCAACCTCCACTAACACTATAACATCCCTGTTACTAGTTCTAACCTCCACCAACACCACAACATCCCTGTTACTAGTCCTAACCTCCACCAACACCACAACATCCCTGTTACTAGTCCTAACCTCCACTAACACTACAACATCCCTGTTACTAGTCCTAACCTCCACCAACACCCCTGTTACTAGTTCTAACCTCCACCAACACTACAACATCCCTGTTACTAGTCCTAACCTCCACCAACACTACAACATCCCTGTTACTAGTCCTAACCTCCACTAACACCACAACATCCCTGTTACTAGTCCTAACCTCCACCAACACCACAACATCCCGGTTACTAGTCCTAACCTCCACTAACACCACAACATTCCTGTTACTAGTCCTAACCTCCAACAACACCACAACATCCCTGTTACTAGTCCTAACATCCACCAACACTATAACATCCCTGTTACTAGTCCTAACCTCCACTAACACTACAACATCCCTGGTACTAGTCCTAACCTCCACTAATACTATAATATCCCTGTTACTAGTCCTAACCTCCACCAACACCACAACATCCCTGTTACTAGTCCTAACCTCCACTAACACTACAACATCCCTGTTACTAGTTCTAACCTCCACCAACACTATAACATCACTGTTACTAGTCCTAACCTCCACCAACACCACAACATCCCTGTTACTAGTCCTAACCTCTACTAAAACTATAACATCCCTGTTACTAGTCCTAACCTCCACTAGCACTACAACATCCCTGTTACTAGTCCTAACCTCTACTAACACTATAACATCCATGATACTAGTCCTAACCTCCACTAACACTACAACATCCCTGTTACTAGTCCTAACCTCCACCAACACTATAACATCCCTGTTACTAGTTCTAACCTCCACTAACACCACAACATCCCTGTTACTAGTCCTAACCTCCACTAACACTACAACATCCCTGTTACTAGTCCTAACCTCCACCAACACCAAACCATCCCTGTTACTAGTCCTAACCTCCACCAACACCACACCATCCCTGTTACTAGTCCTAACCACTAACACCACAACATCCCTGTTACTAGTCCTAACCTCCACCAACACTATAACATCCCTGTTACTAGTCCTAAACTCCACTAACACTATAACATCCCTGTTACTAGTTCTAACCTCCAACACTACAACATCCCTGTTACTAGTCCTAACCTCCACCAACACCACAACATCCCTGTTACTAGTCCTAACCTTCACCAACACCACAACATCCCTGTTACTAGTCCTAACCTCCACTAACACCACAACATCCCTGTTACTAGTCCTAACCTCCACTAACACCACAACATCCCTGTTACTAGTCCTAACCTCCACCAACACCACAACATCCCTGTTACTAGTCCTAACCTCCACCAACACCACAACATTCCTGTTACTAGTCCTAACCTCCACCAACACTACAACATCCCTGTTACTAGTCCTAACCTCCACTAACACCACAACATCCCTGTTACTAGTCCTAACCTCCACCAACACCACAACATCCCTGTTACTAGTCCTAACCTCCACTAATACTATAACATCCCTGTTACTAGTCCTAACCTCCACCAACACCACAACATCCCTGTTACTAGTCCTAACCTCCACCAACACCACAACATCCCTGTTACTAGTCCTAACCTCCACTAATACTATAACATCCCTGTTACTAGTCCTAACCTCCACCAACACCACAACATCCCTGTTACTAGTCCTAACCTCCACTAACAATACAACATCCCTGTTACTAGTCCTAACCTCCACCAACACCACAACATCCCTGTTACTAGTCCTAACCTCCACTAGCACTACAACATCCCTGTTACTAGTCCTAACCTCCACCAACAACACAACATCCCTGTTACTAGTCCCAACCTCCACTAACACTATAACATCCCTGTTACTAGTTCTAACCTCCACCAACACCACAACATCCCTGTTACTAGTCCTAACCTCCACCAACACCACAACATCCCTGTTACTAGTCCTAACCTCCACCAACACTATAACATCCCTGTTACTAGTCCTAACCTCCACCAACACCACAACATCCCTGTTACTAGTCCTAACCTCCACCAACACTACAACATCCCTGTTACTAGTCCTAACCTCCACCAACACCCCTGTTACTAGTCATAACCTCCACCAACACTACAACATCCCTGTTACTAGTCCTAACCTCCACCAACACTATAACATCCCTGTTACTAGTCCTAACCTCCACCAACACCACAACATCCCTGTTACTAGTCCTAACCTCTACTAAAAATATAACATCCCTGTTACTAGTCCTAACCTCCACTAGCACTACAACATCCCTGTTACTAGTCCTAACCTCTACTAACACTATAACATCCATGATACTAGTCCTAACCTCCACTAACACTACAACATCCCTTATACTAGTCCTAACCTCCACCAACACTATAACATCCCTGTTACTAGTTCTAACCTCCACTAACACCACAACATCCCTGTTACTAGTCCTAACCTCCACTAACACCACAACATCCCTGTTACTAGTCCTAACCTCCACCAACACCAAACCATCCCTGTTACTAGTCCTAACCTCCACCAACACCACACCATCCCTGTTACTAGTCCTAACCACTAACACCACAACATCCCTGTTACTAGTCCTAACCTCCACCAACACTATAACATCCCTGTTACTAGTCCTAAACTCCACTAACACTATAACATCCCTGTTACTAGTTCTAACCTCCAACACTACAACATACCTGTTACTAGTCCTAACCTCCACCAACACCACAACATCCCTGTTACTAGTCCTAACCTTCACCAACACCACAACATCCCTGTTACTAGTCCTAACCTCCACTAACACCACAACATCCCTGTTACTAGTCCTAACCTCCACTAACACCACAACATCCCTGTTACTAGTCCTAACCTCCACCAACACCACAACATCCCTGTTACTAGTCCTAACCTCCACCAACACCACAACATTCCTGTTACTAGTCCTAACCTCCACCAACACTACAACATCCCTGTTACTAGTCCTAACCTCCACTAACACCACAACATCCCTGTTACTAGTCCTAACCTCCACCAACACCACAACATCCCTGTTACTAGTCCTAACCTCCACTAATACTATAACATCCCTGTTACTAGTCCTAACCTCCACCAACACCACAACATCCCTGTTACTAGTCCTAACCTCCACTAACAATACAACATCCCTGTTACTAGTCCTAACCTCCACCAACACCACAACATCCCTGTTACTAGTCCTAACCTCCACCAACACCACAACATTCCTGTTACTAGTCCTAACCTCCACCAACACTACAACATCCCTGTTACTAGTCCTAACCTCCACTAACACCACAACATCCCTGTTACTAGTCCTAACCTCCACCAACACCACAACATCCCTCTTACTAGTCCTAACCTCCACTAACACCACAACATTCCTGTTATTAGTCCTAACCTCCTCCAACACTACAACATCTCTGTTACTAGTCCTAACCTCCACTAACACTACAACATCCATGTTACTAGTCCTAACCTCCACCAACACCACAACATCCCTGTTACTAGTCCTAACCTCCACTAGCACTACACCATCCCTGTTACTAGTCCTAACCTCCACTAATACTATAACATCCCTGTTACTAGTCCTAACCTCCACCAACACCACAACATCCCTGTTACTAGTCCTAACCTCCACATCATCCCTGTTACTAGTCCTAACCTCCACCAACACTACAACATCCCTGTTACTAGTCCTAACCTCCACTAACACCACAACATCCCTGTTACTAGTCCTAACCTCCACCAACACCACAACATCCCTGTTACTAGTCCTAACCTCCACTAACACTACAACATCCCTGTTACTAGTCCTAACCTCCACCAACACCACAACATCCCTGTTACTAGTCATAACCTCCACCAACACTACAACATCCCTGTTACTAGTCCTAACCTCCACCAACACTACAACATCCCTGTTACTAGTACTAACCTCCACTAACACCACAACATCCCTGTTACTAGTCCTAACCTCCACCAACACCACAACATCCCTGTTACTAGTCCTAACATCCACCAACACTATAACATCCCTGTTACTAGTCCTAACCTCCACTAACACTACAACATCCCTGTTACTAGTCCTAACCTCCACTAATACTATAACATCCCTGTTACTAGTCCTAACCTCCACCAACACCACAACATCCCTGTTACTAGTCCTAACCTCCACTAATACTATAACATCCCTGTTACTAGTCCTAACCTCCACCAACACCACAACATCCCTGTTACTAGTCCTAACCTCCACTAACACTACAACATCCCTGTTACTAGTTCTAACCTCCACCAACACTATAACATCCCTGTTACCAGCCCTAACCTCCACTAACACTACAACATCCCTGTTACTAGTCCTAACCTCTACTAACACTATAACATCCATGATACTAGTCCTAACCTCCACTAACACTACAACATCCCTGTTACTAGTCCTAACCTCCACCAACACTATAACATCCCTGTTACTAGTTCTAACCTCCACTAACACCACAACATCCCTGTTACTAGTCCTAACCTCCACTAACACCACAACATCCCTGTTACTAGTCCTAAACTCCACCAACACCAAACCATCCCTGTTACTAGTCCTAACCTCCACCAACACCACACCATCCCTGTTACTAGTCCTAACCACTAACACCACAACATCCCCGTTACTAGTCCTAACCTCCACCAACACTACAACATCCCTGTTACTAGTCCCAACCTCCACCAACACCACAACATCCCTGTTACTAATCCTAACCTCCACCAACACTATAACATCCCTGTTACTAGTCCTAAACTCCACTAACACTATAACATCCCTGTTACTAGTTCTAACCTCCAACACTACAACATCCCTGTTACTAGTCCTAACCTCCACCAACACCACAACATCCCTGTTACTAGTCCTAACCTTCACCAACACCACAACATCCCTGTTACTAGTCCTAACCTCCACTAACACCACAACATCCCTGTTACTAGTCCTAACCTCCACTAACACCACAACATTCCTGTTACTAGTCCTAACCTCCAACAACACCACAACATCCCTGTTACTAGTCCTAACATCCACCAACACTATAACATCCCTGTTACTAGTCCTAACCTCCACTAACACTACAACATCCCTGGTACTAGTCCTAACCTCCACTAATACTATAACATCCCTGTTACTAGTCCTAACCTCCACCAACACCACAACATCCCTGTTACTAGTCCTAACCTCCACTAACACTACAACATCCCTGTTACTAGTTCTAACCTCCACCAACACTATAACATCACTGTTACTAGTCCTAACCTCCACTAACACTACAACATCCCTGTTACTAGTTCTAACCTCCACCAACACTATAACATCACTGTTACTAGTCCTAACCTCCACTAACACCACAACATCCCTGTTACTAGTCCTAACCTCCACTAACACCACAACATCCCTGTTAATAGTCCTAACCTCCACGAACACCACAACATCCCTGTTACTAGTCCTAACCTCCACTAGCACTACAACATCCCTGTTACTAGTCCTAACCTCTACTAACACTATAACATCCATGATACTAGTCCTAACCTCCACTAACACTACAACATCCCTGTTACTAGTCATAACCTCCACCAACACTATAACATCCCTGTTACTAGTTCTAACCTCCACTAACACCACAACATCCCTGTTACTAGTCCTAACCTCCACTAACACCACAACATCCCTGTTACTAGTCCTAACCTCCACCAACACCAAACCATCCCTGTTACTAGTCCTAACCTCCACCAACACCACACCATCCCTGTTACTAGTCCTAACCACTAACACCACAACATCCCTGTTACTAGTCCTAACCTCCACCAACACTATAACATCCCTGTTACTAGTCCTAAACTCCACTAACACTATAACATCCCTGTTACTAGTTCTAACCTCCAACACTACAACATCCCTGTTACTAGTCCTAACCTCCACCAACACCACAACATCCCTGTTACTAGTCCTAACCTTCACCAACACCACAACATCCCTGTTACTAGTCCTAACCTCCACTAACACCACAACATCCCTGTTACTAGTCCTAACCTCCACTAACACCACAACATCCCTGTTACTAGTCCTAACCTCCACCAACACCACAACATCCCTGTTACTAGTCCTAACCTCCACCAACACCACAACATTCCTGTTACTAGTCCTAACCTCCACCAACACTACAACATCCCTGTTACTAGTCCTAACCTCCACTAACACCACAACATCCCTGTTACTAGTCCTAACCTCCACCAACACCACAACATCCCTGTTACTAGTCCTAACCTCCACTAATACTATAACATCCCTGTTACTAGTCCTAACCTCCACCAAAACCACAACATCCCTGTTACTAGTCCTAACCTCCACCAACACCACAACATCCCTGTTACTAGTCCTAACCTCCACTAATACTATAACATCCCTGTTACTAGTCCTAACCTCCACCAACACCACAACATCCCTGTTACTAGTCCTAACCTCCACTAACAATACAACATCCCTGTTACTAGTCCATACCTCCACTAGCACTACAACATCCCTGTTACTAGTCCTAACCTCCACTAATACTATAACATCCCTGTTACTAGTTCTAACCTCCACCAACACTATAACATCCCTGTTACTAGTCCTAACCTCCACCAACACCACAACATCCCTGTTACTAGTCCTAACCTCCGCCAACACTACAACATCCCTGTTACTAGTCCTAACCTCCACCAACACCCCTGTTACTAGTCATAACCTCCACCAACACCACAACATCCCTGTTACTAGTCCTAACCTCCACTAGCACTACAACATCCCTGTTACTAGTCCTAACCTCCACCAACACTATAACATCCCTGTTACTAGTCCTAACCTCCACCAACACCACAACATCCCTGTTACTAGTCCTAACCTCTACTAAAACTATAACATCCCTGTTACTAGTCCTAACCTCCACTAGCACTACAACATCCCTGTTACTAGTCCTAACCTCTACTAACACTATAACATCCATGATACTAGTCCTAACCTCCACTAACACTACAACATCCCTGTTACTAGTCCTAACCTCCACCAACACTATAACATCCCTGTTACTAGTTCTAACCTCCACTAACACCACAACATCCCTGTTACTAGTCCTAAACTCCACTAACACCACAACATCCCTGTTACTAGTCCTAACCTCCACCAACACCAAACCATCCCTGTTACTAGTCCTAACCTCCACCAACACCACACCATCCCTGTTACTAGTCCTAACCACTAACACCACAACATCCCTGTTACTAGTCCTAACCTCCACCAACACTATAACATCCCTGTTACTAGTCCTAAACTCCACTAACACTATAACATCCCTGTTACTAGTTCTAACCTCCAACACTACAACATCCCTGTTACTAGTCCTAACCTCCACCAACACCACAACATCCCTGTTACTAGTCCTAACCTTCACCAACACCACAACATCCCTGTTACTAGTCCTAACCTCCACTAACACCACAACATCCCTGTTACTAGTCCTAACCTCCACTAACACCACAACATCCCTGTTACTAGTCCTAACCTCCACCAACACCACAACATCCCTGTTACTAGTCCTAACCTCCACTAATACTATAACATCCCTGTTACTAGTCCTAACCTCCACCAACACCACAACATCCCTGTTACTAGTCCTAACCTCCACTAACAATACAACATCCCTGTTACTAGTCCTAACCTCCACCAACACTACAACATCCCTGTTACTAGTCCTAACCTCCACTAACACCACAACATCCCTGTTACTAGTCCTAACCTCCACCAACACCACAACATCCCTGTTACTAGTCCTAACCTCCACTAACACCACAACATTCCTGTTACTAGTCCTAACCTCCACCAACACTACAACATCTCTGTTACTAGTCCTAACTTCCACTAACACTACAACATCCATGTTACTAGTCCTAACCTCCACCAACACCACAACATCCCTGTTACTAGTCCTAACCTCCACTAGCACTACACCATCCCTGTTACTAGTCCTAACCTCCACTAATACTATAACATCCCTGTTACTAGTCCTAACCTCCACTAACACCACAACATCCCTGTTACTAGTCCTAACCTCCACCAACACCACAACATCCCTGTTACTAGTCCTAACCTCCACTAACACTACAACATCCCTGTTACTAGTCCTAACCTCCACCAACACCACAACATCCCTGTTACTAGTCCTAACCTCCACCAACACTACAACATCTCTGTTACTAGTCCTAACCTCCACTAACACTACAACATCCATGTTACTAGTCCTAACCTCCACCAACACCACAACATCCCTGTTACTAGTCCTAACCTCCACTAGCACTACACCATCCCTGTTACTAGTCCTAACCTCCACTAATACTATAACATCCCTGTTACTAGTCCTAACCTCCACCAACACTACAACATCCCTGTTACTAGTCCTAACCTCCACTAACACCATAACATCCCTGTTACTAGTCCTAACCTCCACCAACACTACAACATCCCTGTTACTAGTCCTAACCTCCACCAACACTACAACATCCCTGTTACTAGTCCTAACCTCCACCAACACCACAACATCCCTGTTACTAGTCCTAACCTCCACTAGCACTACAACATCCCTGTTACTAGTCCCAACCTCCACCAACACCACAACATCCCTGTTACTAGTCCTAACCTCCACCAACACCACAACATCCCTGTTACTAGTCCTAACCTCCACCAACACCACAACATCCCTGTTACTAGTCCTAACCTCCACTAACACTACAACATCCCTGTTACTAGTCCTAACCTCCACCAACACCACAACATCCCTGTTACTAGTCCTAACCTCCACCAACACTACAACATCTCTGTTACTAGTCCTAACCTCCACTAACACTACAACATCCATGTTACTAGTCCTAACCTCCACCAACACCACAACATCCCTGTTACTAGTCCTAACCTCCACTAGCACTACACCATCCCTGTTACTAGTCCTAACCTCCACTAATACTATAACATCCCTGTTACTAGTCCTAACCTCCACCAACACTACAACATCCCTGTTACTAGTCCTAACCTCCACTAACACCACAACATCCCTGTTACTAGTCCTAACCTCCACCAACACTACAACATCCCTGTTACTAGTCCTAACCTCCACCAACACTACAACATCCCTGTTACTAGTCCTAACCTCCACCAACACCACAACATCCCTGTTACTAGTCCTAACCTCCACTAGCACTACAACATCCCTGTTACTAGTCCCAACCTCCACCAACACCACAACATCCCTGTTACTAGTCCTAACCTCCACCAACACCACAACATCCCTGTTACTAGTGCTAACCTCCACTAACACCACAACATCCCTGTTACTAGTCCTAATGTCCACCAACACTATAACATCCCTGTTACTAGTCCTAACCTCCACTAACACTACAACATCCCTGTTACTAGTCCTAACCTCCACCAACACCACAACATCCCTGTTACTAGTCCTAACATCCACCAACACTATAACATCCCTGTTACTAGTCCTAACCTCCACTAACACTACAACATCCCTGGTACTAGTCCTAACCTCCACTAATACTATAACATCCCTGTTACTAGTCCTAACCTCCACCAACACCACAACATCCCTGTTACTAGTCCTAACCTCCACTAATACTATAACATCCCTGTTACTAGTCCTAACCTCCACCAACACCACAACATCCCTGTTACTAGTCCTAACCTCCACTAACACTACAACATCCCTGTTACTAGTTCTAACCTCCACCAACACTATAACATCCCCGTTACTAGTCCTAACCTCCACCAACACCACAACATCCCTGTTACTAGTCCTAACCTTCACTAACACTACAACATCCCTGTTACTAGTCCTAACCTCCACTAACACTACAACATCCCTGTTACTAGTCCTAAACTCTACTAACACTATAACATCCCTGTTACTAGTCCTAACCTCCACTGACACTACAACATCCCTGTTACTAGTCCTAACCTCTACTAACACTATAACATCCCTGTTACTAGTCCTAACCTCCACTAACACCACAACATCCCTGTTACTAGTCCTAACCTCTACTAACACTATAACATCCCTGTTACTAGTCCTAACCTCCACTAACACTATAACATCCCTGTTACTAGTTCTAACCTCTACTAACACTATAACATTCCTGTTACTAGTCCTAACCTCCACTAACACCACAACATCCCTGTTACTCGTCCTAACCTCCACTAACACTACAACATCCCTGTTACTAGTCCTAACCTCCACTAACACTACAACATCCCTGTTACTAGTCCTAACCTCTAATAACAACACTACAGCAAAAAGCCTATCCACTGTCAGACAGTGACTGATACATCTTATCTACCACAACAACCTGTGGATTCCTTCTCCTAATCTACTCCCACCACCTATCTATCCATCCATCCATCCATCCATCCATCCATCCATCCATCCATCCATCCATCCATCCATCACAATACTCTACAATCTTAGAACAATAACACTACAGTCCACAGACTCCAAGTGAATCTCACCTGATCTACCAACCCCAGACAACACCAACTAACCCTTTGTAAGGCCACCACAGCACAACACAGTACAAACAACACCAACTAACCCTTTGTAAGGCCACCACAGCACAACACAGTACAAACAACACCAACTAACCCTTTGTAAGGCCACCACAGCACAACACAGTACAGACTGCAGCATCTAGCTCTACACTCACAGCAAACGTCCGTCCGTCCGTCCGTCCGTCCGTCCGTGTGTGTGTGGTAGAACCTACACCAATTTATACCAGCAAATCTAGAAGTTACCCTTCGCCCACAAACACACAATTCTGAACCAACACAGTCACACACACTTCTCTCCCCTCCTTGCCTGCAGCCACACACACAGAGCAGAGAGAGACTGACACACACGAAGACATACACCCACACACCAGGGACACAACTGGTACACACACGACACGAGCAGACAGAACACAGACACAACACCACGCACAGGGAGCCCACCCACACACACCTGCACTGGAACACAGAAATCCACGCCACCAATGCTGTGACTCAATGGCTTGCCACAGTGCACTGTTGTTGCCAGCAACACAAAGCCTACACACACACACCACCTCCCCTCTTTCTCCACCTCTCTCCCAGCCAGAACCCAGACACACACACACACACACCTTACTCCAACTATACCATGGCCAGGTTAAGTGAGCCAGGGGCTGCTCACACACACCACCTAAACACCTAGGCTAGCGTAGCGTAGCCTAGTGGTTAGAGCGTTGGACTAGTAACCGGAAGGTTGAAAGTTCAAATCCCCGAGCTGACAAGGTACAAATCTGTCGTTCTGCCCCTGAACAGGCAGTTAACCCACTGTTCCTAGGCCGTCATTGAAAATAAGAATTTGTTCTTAACTGACTTGCCTAGTTAAATAAAGGGAAAAAAAAAAAAAAAAAAAAAAAGTCAGGCGACCTGACTAACGCCAGCGAGAACGTGCGTGCGGGAGAAAGTATGTGGAGCGAGAGTGTGTGTGTGTCAGGGACAGGGACAGGAGCACAATGGCCCCAGTGTGGGGACAGGCAGGTGCAGGGGGGGAGGGGTTACAGTCCTGACTGCACTGCTCCCAGAGCTGCTACTGCTAGCACTCTCTTATTATACACATATACACACACACACACACATATATATACATATACATATATATACATATATATATTATATATATATATAGATGTATATATATATAATATATATAATATATTTATTATATATAATATATTTAATATATATATATATATATATATATATATATAATATATATATAAATATATATATATAATATATTTAATATATATATATATATATATATATAATATATTTAATATATATATATATAATATATAATATATTTAATATAATAACAAAACACTATATTTACATATATATATATATTTAATATATATATATATATATATTTAATATATATATATATATATATATATAAATATATATATATATAATATATTTAATATATAAATATATATATATATATATAATATATTTAATATATTTAATATATAATATATATCTATATATATATGTAAATATAGTGTTTTGTTCTTCCCGCCTTTTTTTATTTGTAAAAGTAGTTTAACATGAAGATTGGTAACAGTTTTATTTTTTGTTTATCGGGTTGAAATGAAATAATACTAGATTACTTTAGAAAAAAATGTGGGCGTTGACTTGCTCAAATAAAAACGATGACGTAAAGAGCCCTTGTTGAAACACTGTGCGATGTTTAACGGTGAGAAATCGCAGAATGGTGATTTTACTAAATGACTGAAGAGTTTGACTGTGTTATATTAGGTGGCTTCTTGTGTAAATATATATATATATATATATATATCTCCATCCCTCCCTCTCCCATTCAAGGTCTTTATTGTCATGGGAAACATATGTTAACATTGCCAAAGCAAGTGAAGTAGACAGTAAACAAAAGTGAAATAAACAATAAAAATGAACAGTAAATATTACACTCACAGAAGTTCCAAAAGAATAAAGACATTTCAAAAGTCCTATGATGTCTTTATACAGTGTTGTAGCGATGTGCAAATGGTATACGTACAAAAGGGAAAATAAACATAAATATGGGTTGTATTTACTGGTGATGCACAAATATGACATTTTTGGCCGATACAGATATCTGATATTTTCCTTGCCCAAAAAAACAATACCAATATTTACATTTTTTGCAGCCTTTTAAGCATTCTAGTACAGTTAAATAGTTAACACACACATGGACGCAGCGGTCTAAGGCACTGCATCTCAGTGCAAGAGGAGTCACTACAGTCCCTGGTTCGAACACAGACTGTATCACATCCGGCAGCAATTGGGAGTCCCATAGGGCAGCGCACAATTGGCCCAGCGTCGTCCGGGTTTGGCAGGGGTAGGCCGTCATTGTAAATAAGAGTTTGTTCATAACTGACTTGCCTAGTTAAATAAAGGTCTCTCACAGACACACACACACACACACAAAAGTTATTTTGTTGGCATTACCAGTAATGTTCCCATTACCAGTAAAACATAATCAAAACCTATTTCTTTCACTTACTTGCTGTGCTGTTTCGTTGTTCCTTTGTTCAGTCGTTTCTTTCTCAACGTTTCTTTCTTTGCTACGGAGCGCCGTTTGGGTCTTTGCTACGGAGCGGCGTTTGGCTCTTCGCTACGGAGCGCCGTTTGGGTCTTTGCTACGGAGCGGCGTTTGGGTCTTTGCTACGGAGCGCCGTTTGGGTCTTCGCTACGGAGCGGCGTTTGGGTCTTCGCTACGGAGCGCCGTTTGGGTCTTCGCTACGGAGCGCCGTTTGGGTCTTCGCTACGGAGCGCCGTTTGGGTCTTCGCTACGGAGCGCCGTTTGGGTCTTCGCTACGGAGCGCCGTTTGGGTCTTCGCTACGGAGCGCCGTTTGGGTCTTTGCTACGGAGCGCCGTTTGGGTCTTTGCTACGGAGCGCCGTTTGGGTCTTTGCTACGGAGCGCCGTTTGGGTCTTTGCTACGGAGCGCCGTTTGGGTCTTTGCTACGGAGCGCCGTTTGGGTCTTTGCTACGGAGCGCCGTTTGGGTCTTTGCTACGGAGCGCCGTTTGGGTCTTTGCTACGGAGCGCCGTTTGGGTCTTTGCTACGGAGCGCCGTTTGGGTCTTTGCTACGGAGCGCCGTTTGGGTCTTTGCTACGGAGCGCCGTTTGGGTCTTTGCTACGGAGCGCCGTTTGGGTCTTCGCTACGGAGCGCCGTTTGGGTCTTCGCTACGGAGCGCCGTTTGGGTCTTCGCTACGGAGCGCCGTTTGGGTCTTCGCTACGGAGCGCCGTTTGGGTCTTCGCTACGGAGCGCCGTTTGGGTCTTCGCTACGGAGCGCCGTTTGGGTCTTCGCTACGGAGCGCCGTTTGGGTCTTCGCTACGGAGCGCCGTTTGGGTCTTCGCTACGGAGCGCCGTTTGGGTCTTTGCTACGGAGCGCCGTTTGGGTCTTTGCTACGGAGCGCCGTTTGGGTCTTTGCTACGGAGCGCCGTTTGGGTCTTTGCGTGTCAAATAAGCTTCTTGACCAATCAGGACCTGAATATGACAGTCACATAATAATTGAATGCATTCATAAATGTTTTACATAGTTATTACACATTGATTACACCATCACTCGTATTTAATATTACACAACGATTCATCGATACGTATGCTATGATGCTGGTAAAGTTGTCTCGTGCACCTACAGTGCTGATCATTAAAAAAAAGCTAGCTAATGGATGAAAACGGCAGGTAGCCTAGTTGTTAGAGCGTTGGACTAGTAACCAAGCTGACAAGGTTAAAATCTGTCGTTCTGCCCCTGAACAAGGCAGTTAACCCACTGTCCCTGGTAGGCCGCCATTGAAAATAAGAATTTGTTCTTAACTGACTTGCCTGGTTAAATAAAGGTCAAATAAAATGTTAAAAAATGTTCTTCCCCAAAAACATAGCAAACGACATAATCGGTTTCAGTAGCTATAGTTCGCTAGCTAACTATATAGCTAGGTGTAATCTAAAATAACCCTAATTTATAAAGACAGTTATTTTTTGATTAATGGTGGTCGGACCCATCTATGTGAAGCTAGCCACAATAAGGATTAGCCACAATAGTGGACTTTGCGGTTAGCCTGCAAAATAAAAGGTATGGCATAATTCTACTATTTGTATTCATTTGCATTACTCTCAATAACATACTTTTATTTTGTAGACAAACTGTAAATTCCACTATTCTGCCTAATCCTTATTGTGGCTAGCTTCACAACACATAACCCAGTCCGGTCGAGCCTCACTAGCCAGATGAAGCTAGCTGGCTACTTATAACACTAGCTTTGGGCAACAGGGTTAAGTAGCTGGCTAGCTATTTATTTTCATGAACTGAAGTTCAATTTCAATAGGCGAACAACAAGTGGCAACCTAGCTAATACTTACTCACAAGGATTCCTAAATCATTGCTAAGAATAATGAAAATGACTGCAGTTTCGACTGGTCATTGTTTTCAGGCTGGTTGTATTGGTGCTAGCTAGGTACCAAGCTAAAGCTAGATACCCCATAAGTTGCGGTCGAACAAATGATGCTTTATTACAAACGCAGTATTGTAAACACATCGTTCATGGCCGGTGTTTGCTTGTTTGCAGACTTTTTTGTACCGCTTTGACAGTGCTACTGTATCTTTTTTGACACGCTAAGACCCAAACGACATTCCGTAGTATGTATGTCGTGAAGCTAATAGCAGTGACGCTATTACTATGTAACTCCTGTAGGGCAACATCTGAAAAATAGTGCGCTTGGTAGTGTGCACCGGTGCTCGACCAGTCGGCGAAAGCCAACATCACACATGACAGAGAACAGTTGATTGTCAAGGGCAATGAATTCCATTATCTTGGCTTCAATGGATTTCGACTTTGAGTTGTTAGTCTTTCAAATGGCTGTTGACTGCTAGATCCACACAGCAGAAATTGTGGGCTAGTTAAGGAATGCTGTGTTGCAAATATAGCGCAACATTTTACGTGGTGTCACGTACCTACGTTATATAGGTATGCACGTCAGCTTTGACATCGGCGCTAAACTAGCCATCCGATGTGTTCACTGATATATTGTGCATCCCTAGTATTTACAATGGTGTTTGTTTGTTCTTCACTGGTTGCCCTTTTCTGGTGGCAACAGGTCACAAATCTTGCTGCTGCGATGGCACACTGTGGTATTTCACCCAGTAGATATGGGAGTTTACCAAAATTGGGTTTGTTTTTGAATTCTTTGTAGATCTGTGTAATCTGAGGGAAATGTGTCTCTCTAATATGGTCATACATTGGGCAGGAGGTTAGGAAGTGCAGCTCAGTTTCCACCTCATTTTGTGGGCAGTGAGCACATTGCATGTCTTCTCTTGAGAGCCAGGTCTGCCTACGGCGCACTTTCTCAATAGCAAAGCTATGCTCACGGAGACTTATTATTTATTTTATTTCACCTTTATTTAACCAGGTAGGCCAGTTGAGAACAAGTTCTGATTTACAACTGCGACCTGGCAAAGATAAAGCAAAACAGTGCGACAAAAACTGAGTTACGCATAAACAAACGTACAGTCAATAACACAATAGAAAAATCTATGTACAGTGTGTGCAAATGTAGAAGAGTAGGGAGGTAAGGAAATAAATAGGCCATAAAGGTGAAATAATTACAATTTAGCATTAACACTGGAGTGATAGATGTGCAGATGATGATGTGCAAGTAGAGATACTGGGGTGTAAAAGAGCAAGAAGATAAATAACAATATGGGGATGAGGTAGTTGGGTGTGCTATTTACAGATTGGCAGTGTACAGGTACAGTGATCAGTAAGCTGCTCTGACAGCTGATGCTTAAAGTTAGTGAGGGAGATATAAGTCTCCAGCTTCAGTGATTTTTGCGATTTGTTCCAGTCATTGGCAGCAGAGAACTGGAAGGAAAAGCGGCCAACGGAGGTGTTGGCTTTGGGGATGACCAGTGAAATATACCTGCTGGAGTGCATGCTACAGGTGGGTGTTACAATGGTGACCAGTGAGCTGAGAAGGCGGCGCTTTACCTAGCAAAGACTTATAGATGACCTGGAGCCAGTGGGTTTGGAGACGAATATGTAGCGAGGGCCAGCCAACGAGAGCATACAGGTCGCAGTGGTGGGTAGTATATGGAGTTTGTACATAGTCAAAGACTTCCTTAAGTTTGAGTCAGTCAGTGGTCAGGTATTCTGCCACTGCGTACTCTCTCTCACTCCATCAATCACTCCATCCCTGTTGCTCTAATCTTTCTCTTCCCCAGCTCTCTCTCTACAGGTCAGGGGATACAGTCCTGTAATGATTCACCGATACGTATCGGTCCCCAGTTCAAATGTTTAAGATATGACTGCGTCGGTCCCGGGACCCAAAACCAATCCAGACCTTAACAATCACAGGTTCACATCTCCTATTTCTTTCTTTCTACTTTACGAAAATACCTCAACTTGTGACAACCGTGTCCTCTCCTTCAGGGTCAAACTAAGCATGTAACGGTGCTGACAGTCATTGATGTACAAGTCATTCTGCATGCCCAACACCCCTACGGAATATTAGTAGCCTTGTCAAACTGGGCATGTTCCTGATGTTGCACATCTGGGCAAATGCTAAAATGCTAAAATGGCTTGCGTGATATTAGCCTTTATTAGCTGAATGACAACCTATGTCATTTGCTATATTATTGCTATCTATACTCTGTAGAAAATTGTGTTTTACTGGAATAAAACTAAGCTACCGAAGACAACATCCTAATACCTTCTGCACGGGACTTACTCTGGATTTGATTTCTATTGTTAATTTTCACCATCAGCAACAGTTTTGGTAGTTTTGCTTCGATGGGTGTGAAATCCTAAGATGTACTATGTACAGTTGACGTCGGAAGTTTACATACAGCGCAGTTTACATACACCTTAGCCAAATACATTTAAACTCAGTTTCACAATTCCTGACATTTAACCCTGGTAAAAAAATCCCTGTCTTAGGTCAGTTAGGATCACAACTTGATTTTAAGAATGTGAAAGGTCAGAATAATAGTAGAGAGACTGATTTATTTCAGCTTTTATTTCGTTCATCACATTTCCAGTGGGTCAGAAGTTTACATACACTCAATTAGTATTTGGAAGCATTGCCTTTACATTGTTTAACTACGTTTCAGGTAGCCTTCCACAATAAGTTGGGAGAATTTTGGCACATTCCTCCTGACAGAACTGGTGGAACTGAGTCAGGTTTGTAGGCCTCTTTGCTCGCACATGCTTTCTCAGTTCTGCCCACAAATGTTCTATGGGATTGAGGTCAGGGCTTTGTGATGGCCACTCCAATACCTTGACTTTGTTGCCCTTAAGCCATTTTGCCACAACTTTGGAAGTATGCTTGGGGTCATTGTCCATTTGGAAGACCCATTTGTGACCAAGCTTTAACCTGTTGGGGATGGGGGCGCTGTTTAGACTATTTATGCTAATGTGGCTAATTTTTTAAACGGCTTCCCACAAAATCCTTGATCGTACAATATGCATATTATTATTATTATTGGATAGAAAACAGTCTATAGTTTCTATAGGAGTTGAAATTTTGTCTCTAAGTGGAACAGAGCCCATTCTACAGCAATTTCCCTGACATGGAGTCAGATTTGAGAAACGTTGGCCACTTTTCTGAAGTCATTTAAACGGGCACTGTCGTTGCTATGACTATACGGACACTTCTTACGTCTTCCCCTGGATGCCTTTACGTGATGACGATTCCAACGGGCTCGATTGCTCGTTCACAGGCACTACAAATGAAAAAAACCTTTAGCTAGCAAGTCTTTTCTTGCTGCGTAACGCGCGTGGAAGACACCGACCCTCTCCTGTTCCAAGCATTAGTTTAGCCTGTTATATTTCTCCGGTCATCTTTTCACTCGTTATAGGAGTTACAAACATCACAAAGTAGTTAATTTAAAGCGTTTTATAGCAATTTATATCCGTTTAGTGCGATTTTGGGACATTTATTTTTGCAACGATGTGAAAAGTTGGGAACGCTTTTCAGTTCATCCCGAACGTAGTTGACATTTCCACATGGCAAGAGGACAGCTTTCCACCAAAAGACGATTTCTCCCAAGAAAGGATCCTTTGCCCAAGATACTGATGGAAGAACAGCTCAAGGTAGGACATTTTTATTATGATAAATCGTGTTTCTGTCGAAACATTTTAGTGGCTTAGGACGCCATGTTTTTTGACGTAGCTTCGCTTGGCGCAAACTGTATTGAAAAGTAAGGATAAATTAAAAAATGTAATAACGCAATTGTATTAAGAATTAAATTGTCTATCAATCCCTGTCCACCCTATATTTTTTAGTCACGTTTATGAGTATTTATGTATAAGAGTAGATCACTGTCTAAGTGGCGCAAGGACGTTTTCTTTACCAGCTTGTCTACATTTCACATTGTCTAACCATGATTTTGGTGGCTAAATATAAACATTTTCGATCAAACTGTATATGCATGTTGTAATGTGATGTTACAGGAGTGTCATCGGAAGAATTCTGAGAAGGTTAGTGAAAAAATTAATATCTTTTGGCGATGTTGACTTTTATCGCTCACTTTGGCTAGAATCAATGCTGGGCTGCTAATTGCTATGTGCTAAGCTAATATAACGATTTATTGTGTTTTCGCTGTAAGACACTTAGAAAATCTGAAATATTGTCTGTATTCACAGGATCTGTGTCTTTCGATTCGTGTATGCTGTGTATTTTTACGAAATGTTTGATGATTAGTAGTTAGGTAAACACGTTGCTCATTGTAATTATTCTAGTCCATTTGTGATGGTGGGTGCAATTGTAAACTATGCCATATACCTGAAATATGCACTTTTTTCTAACAAAACCTATCCCATACCATAAATATGTTATCAGACTGTCATCTAATGAGTTTTTTTGTTGGTTAGGGGCTATAAATATCTTAGTTTAGCCGAATTGGTGATGGCTACTGGTGTTGGTGGACAAATAAAAGATGGTGGAATATGCTAATGTGTTTTTAGGTAATAGATGTACATCTTTACATATTGTGTCTTCCCTGTAAAACATTTTAAAAATCGGAAATGTTGACTGGATTCATAAGATCTGTGTCTTTCATTAGCTGTATTGGACTTTAATGTGTGAAAGTTAAATATTTTAAAAAAATATTTTTTTTGAATTTCGCGGCACTGGTTTTTCAGTGGGGGGGGGGGGGGGAGTGCCGCTAGCGGCACGCTGATCCTAGACAGGTTAACTTCCTGACTGATGTCTTGAGGTGTTGCTTCAATATATCCACAATTTCCTTTCCTCGTGATGCCATCTATTTTGTGAAGTGCACCAGTCCCTCCTGCAACAAAGCACCCCCACAACATGATGCTGCCACCCCCGTGCTTCACGGTTGGGATGGTGTTCTTCGGCTTGAAAACCTCCCTTTTATCCTCCAAACATAACAATGGTCATTATGGCCAAACAGTTCTATTTTTGTTTCATCAGACCAGAGGACAGTTCTCCAAAAAGTACGATCTTTGTCCCCATGTGCAGTTGCAAACCGTAGTCTGGCTTTTTTATGGTGGTTTTGGAGCAGTGGCTTCTTCCTTGCTGAGCGGCCTTTCAGGTTATGTCGGTATAGAACTCGTTTTAATGTGGCTTTAGATACTATTGTACCAGTTTCCTCCAGCATCTTCACAAGGTCCTTTGCTGTTGTTCTGGGATTGATTTGCACTTTTCGCACCAAAGTACGTTCATCTCTAGGAGACAGAACGCGTCTCCTCCCTGTGCGGTATGACGGCTGCGTGGTCCCATGGTGTTTATACTTTCGTACTATTGTTTGTACAGATGAACATGTTACCTTCAGGCATTTGGAAATTGCTCCCAAGGATGAACCAGATTTGTGGAGGTCTACAATTTTTTTTCAGAGGTCTTCGCTGATTTCTTTTGATTTTCCCATGATGTCAGGCACTGAGTTTGAAGGTAGGCATTGAAATACATCCACAGGTACACCTCTAATTGACTCAAACTATGTCAATTAGCCTATCAGAAGCTTTGAACGCCATTACATAATTTTCTGGAATTTTTCAAGCTGTTTATCTTCTTATGGCTGGGGGCAGTATTGAGTAGCTTGGATGAATAAGGTGCCCAGAGTAAACTGCCTGCTACTCATGCCCAGTTGCTAATATATGCATATTATTCGTATATTTGGATAGAAAACACTCTGAAGTTTCTAAAAACTGTTTGAATGATGTCCGTGAGTATAACAGAACTCATATGGCAGGCAAAAACCTGAAGAAAATCCAACCAGGAAGTGGGAAATCTGAGGTTTGTAGGTTTTCAACTCAATGCCTATGAAAGATACAGTGGGATATTGGTCATATTGCACTTCCTAAAGCTTCCACTAGATGTCAACAGTCTTTAGAACCTTGTTTGATGCTTCTACTGTGAAGGAAGGGGGAATGAGGGCTCTTTGAGTCATGGTTCTGGCAGAGTGCCATGAGCTGGCCAGGCGCGTTCACGTGAGAGAGTTAGCTTGCGTTCCATTGCATTTCTGAAGACAAAGGAATTCTCCGGTTGGAACATTATTGAAGATTTATGTTAAAAACATCCTAAAGATTGATTCTATACTTCGTTTGACATGTTTCTACGAACTGTAATATGACTTTTCGTCTGAACTTTCGCATGGACTTGCCCGCGCGTCGTGAGTTTAGATTGTGTACTGAACGCGCAAACAAAAAGGAGGTAATTGGACATGAATGATGGACTTTATCGAACAAAACAAATATTTATTGTGGAACTGGGATTCCTGGGAGTGCATTCTGATGAAAATCATCAAAGGTAAGTGAATATTTATAATGCTATTCTGACATCTGTTGACTCCACAACATGGCGGATATCTTCATGGATTGTTTGGGCTCTGAGCGCTGTACTCAGATTATTGCATAGTGTGCTTTTTCCGTAAAGTTTTTTTGAAATCTGACACAGCGGTTGCATTAAGGAGCAGTGGATCTAAAATTCCATGCATAACACTTGTATCTTTTATCAATGTTTATTATGAGTATTTCTGTAAATTGATATGGCTCTCTGCAAAATCACCGGATGTTTTGGAGGCAAAACATTACTGAACATAACGCGCCAATGTAAACTGAGATTTTTGGATATAAGTATGAACTTTATCGAACAAAACATACATGTATTGTGTAACATGAAGTCCTATGAGTATCATCTGATGAAGATCATCAAAGGTTAGTGATTCATTTTATCTCTATTTCTGCTTTTTGTGACTCCTCTCTTTGGCTGGAAAAATGGCTGTGTTTTTCTGTGAATAGGTGCTGACCTAACATAATGATATGTTGTGCTTTCGTCGTAAAGCCTTTTTGAAATCGGACACTGTGGTGGGATTAACAACAAGTTTATCTTTAAAATGGTGTAAAATACTTGTATGTCTGAGGAATTTTAATTATGAGATTTCTGTTGTTTGAATTTGGCGCCCTGCAGTTTCACTGGCTGTTGACGAGGTGGGACGCTACCGTTCCACCTACCCTAGAGGTTAACGGGATCCCAGCCATAAGAAGTTTTAAAGGCACAGTCAACTTATTGTATGTAAACTTCTGACCCACTGGAATTGTGATATTGAATTATAAGTGAAATAAATGTCTGTAAATATTTGTTGAAAAAATGACTTGTGTCATGCACAAAGTAGATACTATAGTTTGTTCACAAGAAATTTGTGGAATGGTTGAAAAACAAGTTTTAATGACTCCAACCTAAGTGTATGTAAACTTCCGACTTCAACTGTATGTATGTATGTATGTATGTATGTATGTATGTATGTATGTATGTATGTATGTATGTATGTATATATATATATATATATATATATATGTATATACATATATATACACACACACACCAGCTAATTTGTCAACAATAAATATTGATACATTACTAGTTCAAACACTTCAACTGCAAACATGAAAAGTTCATTAGTGGGTGATGGTGATGTCAGAACCAAAAGTGGTAGTAGATGCCTAGTCCCTTATGACTCAGATCAGGTGACTACATAGTATACACCACACACACACACCCATCTCAGAGAGGCCCAGCTCAGAGAGGCCCAGCTCAGAGAGGCCCAGCTCAGAGAGGCCCAGCTCAGAGAGGCCCAGCTCAGAGAGGCCCAGCTCAGAGAGGCCCAGCTCAGAGAGGCCCAGCTCAGAGAGGCCCAGCTCATGAGCTCCATCTGCAGCAGATTTTAATTTAGAATGGAAAATGAATGTGTTTATAGAACAAAATGTTAGTGCAAAGAATTGTATCGCATCGTTCTTTAATCAAATCAAATCGATTCAAACTAAAACTTATCGTTACTGTATCGTATTCGAGTGCATGTCTGTCTGTCTGTCTGTGTGTGTCTGTGTGTGTCTGTGTGTGTCTGTGTGTGTCTGTGTGTGTCTGTGTGTGTCTGTGTGTGTCTGTGTGTGTCTGTGTGTGTCTGTGTGTGTCTGTGTGTGTGTCTGTGTGTGTGTCTGTGTGTGTGTCTGTGTGTGTGTCTGTGTGTGTGTCTGTGTGTGTGTCTGTGTGTGTGTCTGTGTGTGTGTCTGTGTGTGTGTCTGTGTGTGTGTCTGTGTGTGTGTCTGTGTGTGTGTCTGTGTGTGTGTCTGTGTGTGTAATCGCATAGAGCAGACTGATGCTAAAAATGGCCCTGGATAAAAAGTATTATGACCCAGAGCAGGGCACTGTGTGTGTGTCTGTCAGTGGCCATTTGGGCAAGGAGCTTACCACTGATGTCACCCTATAACACCAGTCGGTGAGAGGAGGGGAGGATGTAAACATAGCAGAGAGTGAGGAAGAGGGAAAGTGGAGGGAGATGGACGTTTTGAGGGAGGAAGGAGAGCAAGAGGAGGGGAAATTAAGGGAAACGGAAGGTAGTGGGGCAATGTAAACATGAGGGAGAGATAGAGAGAGGAAAGGTAGGTAGTGGTGCAATGTAAACATGAGGGAGAGATAGAGAGAGGAGAAAGGAAGGTAGTGGGGCAATGTAAACATGAGGGAGAGATAGAGAGAGGAAAGGTAGGTAGTGGTGCAATGTAAACATGAGGGAGAGATAGAGAGAGGAAAGGTAGGTAGTGGTGCAATGTAAACATGAGGGAGAGATAGAGAGAGGAAAGGTAGGTAGTGGTGCAATGTAAACATGAGGGAGAGATAGAGAGAGGAAAGGTAGGTAGTGGTGCAATGTAAACATGAGGGAGAGATAGAGAGAGGAAAGGTAGGTAGTGGTGCAATGTAAACATGAGGGAGAGATAGAGAGAGGAGAAAGGAAGATAGTGGGGCAATGTAAACATGAGGGAGAAATAGAAAGAGGAGAGGGGGAAGGTAGTGGGGCAATGTAAACATGAGGGAGAGATGGAGAGAGGAAGGTAGTGGGGCAATGTAAACATGAGGGAGAGATGGAGAGAGGGGAAAGGTAGGTAGTGGTGCAATGTAAACATGAGGGAGAGATGGAGAGAGGGGAAAGGAAGGTAATGGGGCAATGTAAACATGAGGGAGAGATGGAGAGAGGAGAAAGTTAGGTAGTGGTGCAATGTAAACATGAGGGAGAAATGGAGAGAGGGGAAAGGTAGGTAGTGGGGCAATGTAAACACGAGAGAGAGATGGAGAGAGGAGAAAGTTAGGTAGTGGTGCAATGTAAACATGAGGGAGAGATGGAGAGAGGAAGGTAGTGGGGCAATGTAAACATGAGGGAGAGATGGAGAGAGGGGAAAGGTAGGTAGTGGGGCAATGTAAACACGAGAGAGAGATGGAGAGAGGAAGTTAGTGGGACAATGTAAACATGAGGGAGAGATGGAGAGAGGAAGGTAGTGGGGCAATGTAAACATGAGGGAGAGATAGAGAGAGGAGAAAGGAAGGTAGTGGGGCAATGTAAACATGAGGGAGAGATGGAGAGAGGGGAAAGGTAGGTAGTGGGGCAATGTAAACATGAGGGAGAGATAGAGAGAGGGGAAAGGAAGGTAGTGGGGCAATGTAAACATGGGGGAGAGATGGAGAGAGGGGAAAGGAAGGTAGTGGGGCAATGTAAACATGAGGGAGAGATAGAGAGAGGGGAAAGGTAGGTAGTGGGGCAATGTAAACATGAGGGAGAGATGGAGAGAGGGGAAAGGAAGGTAGTGGGGCAATGTAAACATGAGGGAGAGATGGAGAGAGGAGAAAGGAAGGTAGTGGGGCAATGTAAACATGAGGGAGAGATGGAGAGAGGGGAAAGGAAGGTAGTGGGGCAATGTAAACATGGGGGAGAGATGGAGAGAGGGGAAAGGTAGGTAGTGGGGCAATGTAAACATGAGGGAGAGATGGAGAGAGGGGAAAGGAAGGTAGTGGGGCAATGTAAACATGAGGGAGAGATGGCGAGAGGAAGGTAGTGGTGAAATGTAAACATGAGGGAGAGATAGAGAGAGGAGAAAGGTAGGTACTGGGGCAATGTAAACATGAGGGAGAGATAGAGAGAGGAGAAAGGAAGGTAGTGGGGCAATGTAAACATGAGGCAGAGATGGAGAGAGGAGAAAGGAAGGTAGTGGGGCAATGTAAACATGAGGGAGAGATGGAGAGAGGGGAAAGGTAGGTAGTGGGGCAATGTAAACATGAGGGAGAGATGGAGAGAGGGGAAAGGAAGGTAGTGGGGCAATGTAAACATGAGGGAGAGATGGAGAGAGGGGAAAGGAAGGTAGTGGGGCAATGTAAACATGGGGGAGAGATGGAGAGAGGGGAAAGGTAGGTAGTGGGGCAATGTAAACATGAGGGAGAGATGGAGAGAGGGGAAAGGAAGGTAGTGGGGCAATGTAAACATGAGGGAGAGATAGAGAGAGGAAGGTAGTGGGGCAATGTAAACATGAGGGAGAGATGGCGAGAGGAAGGTAGTGGTGAAATGTAAACATGAGGGAGAGATAGAGAGAGGAGAAAGGTAGGTACTGGGGCAATGTAAACATGAGGGAGAGATAGAGAGAGGAAGCTACTGGGGCAATGTAAACATGAGGGAGAGATAGAGAGAGGAAGGTACTGGGGCAATGTAAACATGAAGGAGAGATAGAGAGAGGAGAAAGGTAGGTACTGGGGCAATGTAAACATGAAGGAGAGATGGAGAGAGGGGAAAGGTAGGTAGTGGGAAAAATAAGAGGCTTATGGAAGGCTGGAGTGAACACTGTCAGAGAAGAAAACGTGGAGAGAGGGATGGAGAAACAGATGAGTGTTTCCCAACAACAGGTCAGGAGTTTTTGGGTCGCTGCTATTCCTTTTGGGACACACATAAACACAAGATTAAACCCAAACACACTGCTCTGGTTTATCGGGCGGATCACAATATATTTCAAATCAGCTTTGAGCATTTGGCAGTTTGAAGCTGTATGATGCTGTATGAAGCAGTTTGAAGCTGTATGAAGCTGTATGAAGCTGTATTAGGCATTGCGTCGTCCTGAACCGTCTTTCAGCATTCTAGTTCCAGCCTACCTTCCACAGATCAGACCTCAGCGGCACAGTGAATGGCTGAGATCTGCACATCACAACTATCAAATATCAATGTCTTTACATGGCTAACAGCGCTAGAGGCTGTTCATCTGACAGAGCGAAAAGACACAATATGACATGCTGGACAGCTTACGGACAGGGATAAGAGGGAGAGAAGTAAAGAGAGGGATGGAGAGATGTGAGATGTGAAGGATACATTCTAGCCAGTATACTGAAGACAGGAAAAGAGAGCGACAAACAATTGTGAGAGAGCGCGAGCGAGAGAGCGAGAGCGAGAGCGTGTATGATGCTGTTCAACACTGATGGTAAGGCCTGCCATTAAACTTGAATCACTCTGCTTTCCTATAAATACCTTTCCAATGATCTATGCATTATTCAATCCCTCTCAGGCCAACACACATCACACACACCTGGGAAGAGACGTAAACAGAGTTCAGAGAAATGACTGCATATAAACATTTCAGGAAGATGACTAAGTAAAAATAGAATAATGATGGACTGCAAAGAGCTACCCATGAAAACCTGTACGAGACTACCTATCCAAGATGAGTGTGTCCTGCATGGTGTGGCTCCCCTAAAGCTGAGTTGATACAAATCAGACAGACACCAGTAAACTACAGGTTGTGTTTCCACACGGTAATGCTAACCACGCAGTAATGCTAACCACAGGGTAATGCTAACCACAGGGTAATGCTAACCACACAGTAATTCAGCACCTGTGTCCTTACAACAACACAAGCCCAACAACAGGTCTGCACTGCTCCCTTTGCCACAAGCCAGTTGAAGGGAATGGGGGAATGAGAGAGAAAGACGAATGGGGGAGTGAGAGAGAGAGAAAGAGGAGGAGAAAAAAACCATGAAAAGTGGATGGGGAGAAAGGAGAAGGGAACCGAGAGAGTTGGCGTGAGAGAAAGAGAGGGGCAGATCGAGGGGAGGGAGAGAGAGTTAATGGAAGAGGATCTGCCACTGGGGTATTCTACCATGGGATGGGTGACAGAGAGGGGGAGGAGAGGAGAGGATGGAGGGGCCAGTTAATCTAGGTTTTAAAAGGTTTCACTCCTCAGAGACCTTCACACACACCAACACTCTCCTACACCAACGACCCCATGCACTCTCACTGAAACACACACACAGACGTATACACGATTCTATCCATTACTTTAATCAATAGAACAGACCAAGGCCAGAACAGCCATGATGATGTTTTCATCCACAATAACCTGCTAGCTAAGTAGCTATGATTTCAGACAAAAACCAGGGATTCACTGTGTGTGTGTGATTCTGGTGTACAAAGGACAGTGCTTATGTACAGGCCAGCCACAAGGAGCAAATGAGATCAACCAGTCACAGGCCAGCCACAAGGAGCAAATGAGATCAACCAGTCACAGGCCAGCCGCAAGGAGCAAATGAGATCAACCAGTCACAGCTGATAAGACAGAGGATGTCCTCTTTCCACTTCTCTCACACACACACACACACACACACACACACACACACACACACACACACACACACACACACACACACACACACACACACACACACAGCATGGTGATGTTGAAACAGACAGACAGACAGGTGTTCACCTTCACACACATTAACACAAAGAATGCAAGCTGGTTTAATGCTGACTACAGTAGATTATCATTCTCTACATGTGGCTTGTTTGATCCCTTCATAAATGGGTTGTTTTGTGAGAGCACTCTGAGCTGAACGTTTGGGACAACACGTCTCCTCAAGACACACACACCCCTCCTCTGGGACATATTGTGTATGAAACGTGCTTTCTCACACACACATCATTTTCACAGGGCTTTCATACTAAAGGCCCTACCTAGTAATACACACAAATATCTCAAATACACTGCTTGGCCAGTATTAGTGACTCACACACAGGTTCCCCTAAGCAACACACACACACACACACATCCAGGTGCACACACAGTTATGAGGGAAAACACATGTTTACTTGAGATAAATTGGCTCAAAGTTCAAAATGAACAGTGACGCAGGTACATAGAGGACAGGGCAGGTACATAGAGGACAGGGCAGGTACATAGAGGACAGGGCAGGTACATAGAGGACAGGGCAGGTACATAGAGGACAGGGCAGGTACATAGAGGACAGGGCAGGTACATAGAGGACAGGGCAGGTCTACACAAGGAGAGGGAGGAGAAACACAAAAGACCGACAGCGGGAAATAGAGGTTGAAAAGAAACTCTTCAAACGTGATCTCACATTCCTGACTAGGGGTGGAGGGGATAGAGAGCGAGAGAAGAGGGAGGGGTGGGGGAGAGAGAGAGAGGGTAACAGGCGGTGAAAAGTGGGAGAGCGAGAACGTTTTAGGTGGCACCAGGCGGCATTTGAATACTCAACAGCCGACCACACACACTAAGTATCAGCGAGGTGCAATTGTCACAGTAGTCTTTTTGTGACTTCCCATCCTCTAGAATTAGATATCTGTCCTCTCCCAAGCAGAGAGACAGATTCCCAGATAAAAATAACCTGAAGTATTCCAGTCCTCCTCCCATTCTACAGCCAGGCTTTGCGATAGAGGGTGAGTGTCATATTAGGGGTTAGGAGCCCAGTGTAAGCCTGGTGAAGAGGACATCCTCACCTCACTTCCCACAGTTCATTTCTGTACACTGCTAAATTAACACATAGGAGTCACACATACACAGACTTCTCATTCTCCACAGTTCACTCCTGTACACCAAAATCAGGCTAGGTCATGATGTCTGCACAACAGCTAGATGGGATCTTACAGTAAGGATCAGTCCAAATGTGTTCTCACAGTAAGGATCAGTCCAAATGGGTTATTACAGTAAGGATCAGTCCAAATGGGTTATTACAGTAAGGATCAGTCCAAATGGGTTATTACAGTAAGGATCAGTCCAAATGGGTTATTACAGTAAGGATCAGTCCAAATGGGTTATTACAGTAAGGATCAGTCCAAATGGGTTATTACAGTAAGGATCAGTCCAAATGGGTTATTACAGTAAGGATCAGTCCAAATGGGTTATTACAGTAAGGATCAGTCCAAATGGGTTATTACAGTAAGGATCAGTCCAAATGGGTTATTACAGTAAGGATCAGTCCAAATGGGTTCTTACAGTAAGGACCAGTCCAAATGGGTTCTTACAGTAAGGATCAGTCCAAATGGGTTCTTACAGTAAGGATCAGTCCAAATGGGTTATTACAGTAAGGATCAGTCCAAATGGGTTATTACAGTAAGGATCAGTCCAAATGGGTTATTACAGTAAGGATCAGTCCAAATGGGTTATTACAGTAAGGATCAGTCCAAATGGGTTATTACAGTAAGGATCAGTCCAAATGGGTTCTTACAGTAAGGATCAGTTAGAATGGGTTATTAGAGTACGGACCAGTCCAAATGTGTTCTAACAGTAAGGACCAGTCCAAATGGGTTCTTACAGTAAGGATCAGTTAGAATGGGTTATTACAGTACGGATCAGTCCAAATGGGTTATTACAGTAAGGATCAGTCCAAATGTGTTATTACAGTAAGGATCAGTCCAAATGTGTTATTACAGTAAGGACCAGTCCAAATGTGTTATTACAGCAAGGACCAGTCCAAATGGGGTCTTACAGTAAGGATCAGTTAGAATGGGTTCTTACAGTAAGGACCCGTCCAAATGGGATTTTACAGTGTGATCCACTCAACATGACCAGAACCACAAGGTTAATCTGGCAAATTAGCAGTGCGAATTACACCGTGCTATAACTAGAAACAAACACCACACCAGGTTAGGATTAGGAGTGTGTGTGTGAGGTGGTACCGGCTGGGTCAACCCAGGTCTGTGCAGGGTCATGGGTAGTGTGTAATGTGTGATGTGAGGATGGGTCAGGGTCAACCCAGGTCTGTGCAGGGTCGTGGGTAGTGTGTGATGTGAGGCTGGGTCAGGGTCAACCCAGGTCTGTGCAGGGTCGTGGGTGGTGTGTAATGTGTGATGTGAGGCTGGGTCAGGGTCAACCCAGGTCTGTGCAGGGTCGTGGGTAGTGTGTGATGTGAGGCTGGGTCAGGGTCAACCCAGGTCTGTGCAGGGTCGTGGCTGGTGTAATGTGTGATGTGAGGCTGGGTCAGGGTCAACCCAGGTCTGTGCAGGGTCGTGGGTAGTGTGTAATGTGTGATGTGAGGCTGGGTCAGGGTCAACCCAGGTCTGTGCAGGGTCGTGGGTAGTGTGTGATGTGAGGCTGGGTCAGGGTCAACCCAGGTCTGTGCAGGGTCGTGGGTGGTGTGTAATGTGTGATGTGAGGCTGGGTCAGGGTCAACCCAGGTCTGTGCAGGGTCGTGGGTAGTGTGTAATGTGTGATGTGAGGCTGGGTCAGGGTCAACCCAGGTCTGTGCAGGGTCGTGGGTAGTGTGTAATGTGTGATGTGAGGCTGGGTCAGGGTCAACCCAGGTCTGTGCAGGGTCGTGGGTAGTGTGTGATGTGAGGCTGGGTCAGGGTCAACCCAGGTCTGTGCAGGGTCGTGGGTGGTGTGTAATGTGTGATGTGAGGATGGGTCAGGGTCAACCCAGGTCTGTGCAGGGTCGTGGGTAGTGTGTAATGTGTGATGTGAGGATGGGTCAGGGTCAACCCAGGTCTGTGCAGGGTCGTGGGTGGTGTGTAATGTGTGATGTGAGGATGGGTCAGGGTCAACCCAGGTCTGTGCAGGGTCGTGGGTGGTGTGTAATGTGTGATGTGAGGATGGGTCAGGGTCAACCCAGGTCTGTGCAGGGTCGTGGGTGGTGTGTAATGTGTGATGTGAGGATGGGTCAGGGTCAACCCAGGTCTGTGCAGGGGGGGGGGGTACACTTTTTGTGTCTCATATATAATACGTAGTCACCACACCTTTGAAACATGCTGGCTCTGTAAAATAGTGATATTATATTACACACCCACAGACAGCTGAGTAACAGTGCGGGTCGGCCCAGGCAGCTTGCCACACCCTTCTTAGTTCCACTGAACCAGACAGGAACATCACCTGAGATGACAGCCTCTCTCTCTGTGTGAGAGATAGATACACTCTGTCTGTTTCTATGTGAGAGAGGGTTGTGTTTTCCTCCAGTGTGAAATGCAGCACAGACGACAACTATTAACTTTCTAAAGCAGGAATGTGGGAGGTCCAGGACTTCCCATAAAAAGCTGTGTGTCTGTATGTGTGTGTGTGGAGGGGGGAGGGGGGGGGGGGGTGTAGAACACGTGTCACTGCATCCTCCACCGATATCAATCCTTAGTAAATTATTTCTAATCCATGACCTACTCCATCCTAGTAGCCAATACTGGGACCATGACACCAAACGGTCAATATGGGGCTATGGCCTATTGGACCACTTGGCCCAACTTATACCAGTCTGTGTGTGGATCACACACACCAACAGATCCCGAAGGCACGGTTAGGCTGATAACAGACAATTAAAGTGCAGTTTAAATGGAGCAAATCCCTCCTGTTTCTCTCTGACCACACACAGCTGTTTGAAGCACCAACAACCTATAGCTCTCTATAGACTAGGTCTAATGTAGGGGAAATGGACCGTGAGAGTCGACCACACACCATCAAGTAGTCAAGCGTAAAGCTTTGAGGGCCAGTCAAGGGCAGAGTAGGGCTGGGAATTGCCAGGGACCTCACGGTACGATATTATCACAATGTTTAGGTGCCGATACGATATGTGTTGCGATTTTCACGATTCTATATGTATCGCATATATTCGATACTATGATTTTTTCCTGATTCGATGTTCCAAACATATTGACACCATATGTCTGCTGCAGAAGGACAAGAGAGAGCCATGAGAAAACAAGTTTTGATCAATCATGGAAATAAAAGTGCTGAAAATAAATTGGCTCCATCTTTAAAAAGAAGTCTGAGAACAAGCTATGAAGAATGACACTGGAGTTTTGGTGCAGGTACTTCCAACCGGCGCAAAAATAATATTGCGATATTGTCATATCGATTTTCACATGCCCAAAATATCTATTATTTAGAACGCAAGTACAGGTATTCGGACATGGCCACAGAGCGAGGGACAGCGCGAGGGGCAGAGCGAGGGACAGAGCGAGGGGCAGAGCGAGGGACAGAGCGAGGGGCAGAGCGAGGGGCAGAGCGAGGGGCAGAGCGAGGGGCAGAGCGAGGGGCAGAGCGAGGGGCAGAGCGAGGGGCAGAGCGAGGGACAGAGCGAGGGGCAGAGCGAGGGGCAGAGCGAGGGGCAGAGCGAGGGGCAGTCTCTCCTCTTGTCAAAGCAGCCTCCAACCCCTGAGCTGCTCCGCTTCATTATGAGTACAATGAGAGGTCCCACTAGCCCCACTAGAGGTTGACCGATTAATTAAGGCGAATTTCAAGTTTTCATAACAATCGGTAATAACAATCGGCATTTTTGGACACCGATTATGGCCGACTGCATTGCAATCCACAAGGAGACTGCGTAGCAGGCTGTCCACCTGCAGCAAGGAGCCAAGGTAAGTTGCTAGCTAGCATTAAACTTATCTTATAGCAAACAATCAATCTTTACATAATCACTAGTTAACTACACATGGTTGATGATATTACTAGGTTAACTAGCTTGTCCTGCATTGCATATAATCAATGCGGTGCCTGTTCATTTATCATTGAATCACAGCCTACTTCGCCAAACTGGTGATGATTTAACAAAAGCGCATTCGTGAAAAAAGCACATCGTTGCACGAATGTACCTGACCATAAACATCAATGCCTTTCTTAAAATCAATACACAAGTATATTTTTTTAAACCTCCATATTTAGTTAAAAGAAATTCATGTTAGCAGGTAATATTAATTAGGGAAATTGTGTTGCTTCTCCTGCGTTCAGTGCAAGCAGAGTCAGGGTTTTTGCAGCAGTTTGGGCCGCCAGGCTCGATGCAAACTGTGTGAAGACCTTTTCCTAACAAAAACTGTAATTAATTTGCCAGAATTGTACATAATTATGACATAACATTGAAGGTTGTGCAATGTAACAGAAATATTTAGACTTATGGATGCCACCCGTTAGATAAAATACAAAACGGTTCCGTATTTCACAGAAAGAATAAATGTTTTATTTTTGAAATTATAGTTTCCGGATTTGACTATATTAATGACCAAAGGCTCAAATTTCTGTGTGTTTAATATATTATACTTAAGTCTGATTTGATGTTTGATAGAGCAGTCTGAGCGGTGGTAGGCAGCAGCAGGCTCGTAAGCATGAACTCAAACAGCACTTTCCTGCGTTTGCCAGCAGCATTGCGCTTTTTATGACTTCAAGCCTATCAACTCCCGATATTAGGCTGGCAACACTAAAGTTCCTATAAGAACCTCCAATAGTCAAAGGTATATGAAATACAAAAGGTATAGAGAGAAATAGTCCTATAATAACTTCAACCTAAAACTTCTTAACTGGGAATATTGAAGACTCATGTTAAAAGGAACCACCAGCTTTCATATGTTCTCATGTTCTGAGCAAAGAACTTAAACGTTAGCTTTTTTACATGGCAAATATTGCACCTTTACTTTCTTCTCCAACACTGTGTTTTGAACATGTTTCATTATTTATTTGAGACTAAATTGATTTTATTTATTTATTATATTAAGTTAAAGTAAAAGTGTTCATTCAGTATTGTTGTAATTATATACGTATATGTATACACACATAAAAATCGGCCGATTATTTGGTATCGGTGTTGAAAAATCATAATCGGTCAACCTCTAATCCCCACACACAATACCCCATTTACACACAAACAGATGACGCACGCACACACAATGGTCACTCCAGAGCCAGAGATCCCACCAGCCACACACACCAGACCAGAGAGAGACGGAGAGGGGTTGAGGGAGAAGGAACCAGAGAGAGACGGAGAGAGGTTGAGGGAGAAGGAACCAGAGAGAGACGGAGAGAGGTTGAGGGAGAAGGAACCAGAGAGAGACGGAGAGAGGTTGAGGGAGAAGGAACCAGAGAGAGACGGAGAGGGGTTGAGGGAGAAGGAACCAGAGAGAGACGGAGAGGGGTTGAGGGAGAAGGAACCAGAGAGAGACGGAGAGGGGTTGAGGGAGAAGGAACCAGAGAGAGACGGAGAGGGGTTGAGGGAGAAGGAACCAGAGAGAGACGGAGAGGGGTTGAGGGAGAAGGAACCAGAGAGAGACGGAGAGGGGTTGAGGGAGAAGGAACCAGAGAGAGACGGAGAGAGGTTGAGGGAGAAGGAACCAGAGAGAGACGGAGAGGGGTTGAGGGAGAAGGAACCAGAGAGAGACGGAGAGGGGTTGAGGGAGAAGGAACCAGAGAGAGACGGAGAGGGGTTGAGGGAGAAGGAACCAGAGAGAGACGGAGAGGGGTTGAGGGAGAAGGAACCAGAGAGAGACGGAGAGGGGTTGAGGGAGAAGGAACCAGAGAGAGACAGAGAGGGGTTGAGGGAGAAGGAACCAGAGAGAGACGGAGAGGGGTTGAGGGAGAAGGAAACACCATATGAGGCGTAAGAGGTAATAATAGACTTGAGGAAAAGAGATACAGATTGTCCCACTCCCCATATAAACACAGCAGCACCAGATCACAGTGATTACAGCTGTCTGTCTGTCTCTGTGTGTGTGAGATTCACACCCAGACCCCAGCCTTCCTCCTGCCTGCCCTGTCACTGTGGAGAAAGTGACTGACCACTACTAACACATTGCATCCCTGGGTCAGTAGTAGTCATATTACTGGTACCTAATCATTATCACCACCCTTGATCTCATTCCCAACCCCAGGCTGGTGATACGGTGCCTTATCAACAGGTCCAGGACCTGTCTTCCTGTGTCATGTTGGTTCTATTCTATCTAGTAGTAATAGCTAACCACAGACAAAGCCTGATTTCACATCAGTTGACCTAATGTAACCTCTCAGATAATATAATTTGTGCTAAATCAATTTACCAAACACTACCATCAATTGTTGGGGGGGATACAATTGATTGGCAGTTATTGAAAATCAGGAAAAATACTATTTGTCCATTTTCATTATAAAGATAAAACACTTATGCTATATTCTTGATAGAGTTCCTGATTTTCAGGCCTGAATAAAATAGTAATTCCTTATTACTCAGGATGGAAAAATCACAGCATCAACAGATTAGCGTCTGGTAACATTAGACACATAGCGAGCAGGCATAGTATCCTGTCTGATAGAACAGCGAGACAGATAAAAAAATATATATATTACACCTTTATTTAACCAGGTAGGCCAGTTGAGAACAAGTTCTCATTTACAACTGTGACCTGGCCAAGATAAAAGCAAAGCAGTGTGACAAAAACAACAACAACAAGTTACACAAACAAACATACAGTCAATAACACAAAAGAAAAGAAAAATAGAAAAATCTATGTACAGTGTGGGCAAATGTAGAAGAGTAGGGAGGTAGGTAATAAATATGCCATAGAGGAGAAATAATTACAATTTAGCATTAATACTGGAGTGATACATGTGCAGATGATGATGTGCAAGTTGAGATACTGGGGTGCAAAAGAGCAAGAAGATAAATAACAATATGGGGATGAGGTAGTTGGGTGTGCTATTTACAGATTGGCTGTGTACAGGTAAAGTGATCGGCAAGCTGCTCTGACAGCTGATGCTTAAAGTTAGAGAGGGAGATATAAGACTCCACCTTCAGTGATTTTTGCAATTCGTTCCAGTCATTGGCAACAGAGAACTGGAAGGAAAGGCGGCCAAAGGAAGTGTTGGCTTTGGGGATGACCAGTGAAATATACCTGCTGGAGCGCGTGCTACGGATGGGTGTTGCTATGGTGACCCGAGTGTTGGAGGCTATTTTGTAGATGACATAGCCGAAGTCAAGAATTGGTAGGATAGTCAGTTTTATGAGAGTATGTTTGGCAGCATGAGTGAAGGAGGCTTTGTTGCGAAATAGGAAGCCGATTCTAGATTTAATTTTGGATTGGAGGTGCTTAATGTGAGTCTGAAAGGAGTTTACAGTCTAACCAGACACCTAGGTATTTGTAGATAAAGAAGCTTAGAGAACAAATCATCTCTATCTACAAACTTATTAGATTGCTATATCCTATTTATAACATTCTCATTCTGGCAATGCACATAGATTGTAATGAGTGAAGATGCGTTTGTTAAGGGTTAAAACTCCTAACCAGGCCTACAGAGCACAGCAACAGGAGAACTGGAGAGTGAGTGAGAGATAAAGGCCTGCTGGGATTAAAGCCTCATAATAATGTGACTATTTAAAGTCTCTATTATTAGGGCAGATTTGTGGTTAGATAATGCCTTGGTTAAAGCTCAACTGTGTTTGTCAACACAGTTAAGAGAGCAAAGGAGAGGGACTTGCACACGCCCGGACACACAACACACACACACACAAGGCCGACACACTTTCAAGTGAACGCAAACACAAACCCAACAACAGCACTTTATACATGTGTACATAACACCGCTCAAACACACTCGCTCTGGTATACAAACATCCAATACATACACACTAGTCTTGGGTACACACACACACTTCCCAATATAGACCCAAACACACACTCTAGTAAAAGGGCCACTTGTGGTGGGGCGTGGTGATGTCATCAGCCCCCTCCTCAGGGCGGTTTCTCTGGGGTAGGGGTGTACTGGAATGTGGCAGAAAGGGAAGGGGATGGAGGTTAGAGAGGTTAGGGAGGAGAGCAGAGGCCATGGGGCTCACACAATCCGTCCATCAGGCACTACAGAACAGGCATGGCTCTATATAAGCCACAGAGCCACTACAGAACAGGCATGGCTCTATATAAGCCACAGAGCCACTTCAGAACAGGCATGGCTCTATATAAGCCACAGAGCCACTACAGAACAGGCATGGCTCTATATAAGCCACAGAGCCACTTCAGAACAGGCATGGCTATATATAAGCCACAGAGCCACTACAGAACAGGCATGGCTCTATATAAGCCACAGAGCCACTTCAGAACAGGCATGGCTCTATATAAGCCACAGAGCCACTTCAGAACAGGCATGGCTCTATATAAGCCATAGAGCCACTACAGAACAGGCATGGCTCTATATAAGCCACAGAGCCACTTCAGAACAGGCATGGCTCTATATAAGCCACAGAGCCACTTCAGAACAGGCATGGCTCTATATAAGCCACAGAGCCACTTCAGAACAGGCGTGGCTCGATATAAGCCACAGAGCCACTTCAGAACAGGCATGGCTCTATATAAGCCACAGAGCCACTTCAGAACAGGCATGGCTCTATATAAGCCACAGAGCCACTTCAGAACAGGCGTGGCTCGATATAAGCCACAGAGCCACTTCAGAACAGGCATGGCTCTATATAAGCCACAGAGCCACTACAGAACAGGCATGGCTCTATATAAGCCACAGAGCCACTACAGAACAGGCATGGCTCTATATAAGCCATAGAGCCACTTCAGAACAGGCATGGCTCTGTATAAGCCACAGAGCCACTACAGAACAGGCATGGCTCTATATAAGCCACAGAGCCACTACAGAACAGGCATGGCTCTATATAAGCCACAGAGCCACTACAGAACAGGCATGGCTCTATATAAGCCATAGAGCCACTTCAGAACAGGTATGGCTCTATATAAGCCACAGAGCCACTACAGAACATGCATCACTGTTGTGTTGTACACAAAACCGAATTATTCTTGGGAGAACACCCCCATAAGATAAGAGAGGCCTGCTTCATCTCAAGTCCCTGTGATGTCAGGCATAGCCTTTGTTGTAGTGAAATAAAAAATATGCAGAGTTGGCATTACATGTGACTGAGCTTCCTGATGCTGTATGTATGGGGGAAGTTGGTTAGTAATGTGCTTCACAACATGCAAGAGAGAGCAGGAACAAACTTATGCCGGAATTTCAGGAATGAGCTGACTTAACTAGCGAGCTTGATGGTCACTGTTTGACCTATTTGGAATCACCATATAATCATGGCCTCTTTTTAGTGTCATCGTTCACGGTTGTTCACCTTTGATAGGCCTCAGACTACAAAACAGCTGACACATTGACTGCAGCCACATTTGTTGCATACTTGATACAAAGAGCATATTTATGATTAGCTTGAGTTGATCATACTATTGAAGGTGAGATCACCAAAAGCTATCTATGATCTTTTGTCACATTAGGCCAATATCATGTTACATCTCAAAACAACATCTTTGGAACAAGTGCAAAAACGAAACATGCAAAACTTCTTCATTAATTAAACAGGAGATTTTGCTCATACTACTTGACTATAGACCTACACAACATCTAAGATAAACCAGTCAGGGATGACATGATTATCAGTCACTTTGAATATGAAAGTGTGCCGCTGATAGTGAAATGATAACCTAACACACAGCAGAGATGTACAAACTCTGACCACTTCCTCTTCCGATGCCGTACAGTACAAACCAACCTGCACCACATATCGACGCGGGCCATTCACACAGACACCGTGAAGTCAGGCGTCGCACTATGTGAAAGCCGCAAGGCCGGAGTACAGCTACAGTTCACTTCACGCTGTTGAGTAAAAACAGCAAAAACGGTAATGGACAATTCTCATTCATTCGTTTCAGTTTGAGTGGTAGTGTTTGTACAGTGATTGAGTCAGTGCGGAGTGGACATTTGCATTAACATGGGAATTACGTGGATCGGTAGGTGTGAATGAAGTGACGGGTGCAGTCATCCTGACCCGTTAAAGAAGCCGAGCCATGATGGATAGTGTAGATAGAATGGTGGTGTGGCAGATGTAAAGTTCAAGTCAGAAGTTTACATACACTTAGGTTGGAGTCATTAAAACTTGTTTTTCAACCACTCCACAAATGTCTTGTTAACAAACTATAGTTTTGGCAAGTCTGTTAGGACATCTACTTTGTGCATGACACAAGTCATTTTTCCAACAATTTTTTCGACAGATTATTTCACTGTATCACAATTCCAGTGGGTCAGAAGTTTACATACACTAAGTTGGCTGTGCCTTTATACAGCTTGAAAAATTCCAGAAAATGATGTCATGGCTTTCGAAGCTTCTGATAGGCTAATTGACATAATTTGAGTCAATTGGAGGTGTACCTGTGGATGTATTTCAAGGCCTATCTTCAAACGCAGTGCCTCTTTGCTTGACATCATGGGAAAATCAAAAGACCTCAGAAAAAAAAATGTGAACCTCCACGAGTCTGGTTCATTCTTGGGAGCAATTTTTCCAAATGCCTGAAGGTACCATGTTCATCTGTACAAACAATAGTACGCAAGTTTAAACACAATGGGACTACGCAGCCGTCATACCGCTCAGGAAGGAGACGTGTTCTGTCTCCTAGAGATGAACATACTTTGGTGAGAAAAGTGCAAATCAACCCCAGAACAGCAGCAAAGGACGTTGTGAAGATCGACATAACCTGAAAGGCTGCTCAGCAAGGAAGAAGCCACTGCTCCAAAACCGCAATAAAAAAGCCAGACTACGGTTTGCAACTGCACATGGGGACAAAGATTGTGCTTTTTGGAGAAATGTCCTCTGGTCTGATGAAACAAAAATAAAACGGTTTGGCCAAAATGACCATCATTATGTGTGGAGGAAAAAGGGTCTTCCAAATGGACAATGACCCCAAGCATACTTCCAAAGTTGTGGCAAAATGGCTTAAGGACATCAAAGTCAAGGTATTGGAGTGGCCATCACAAAACCCTGACCTCAATCCTATAGAAGATTTGTGGGAAGAACTGAAAAAGCGTGTGCGAGCACGGAGGCCTACAAACCTGACTCAGTTACACCGGCTCTGTCAGGAAGAATGTGCCAAAATTCACCCAACTCATTGTGGGAAGCTTGTGGAAGTCTACCCGAAACGTTTGACCCAAGTTAAACAATTTAAAAGGCAATGCTACCAAATACTAATTGAGTGTATGTAAACTTCTGACCTACTGGGAATGTGATGAAAGAAATAAACGCTGAAATAAATAATTATCTCTACTATTATTCTGACATTTCACATTCTTAAAATATAGTGCTGATCCTAACTAACCTAAGACAGGGGATTTACATAGCCTACAGTTGAGAAGCCCGCAATTTGGCAAATATGAAATAGCTGATGTCAGGTTGCGGCTGTCATTGAGAAGCATCTAAAATTGCCCTAGGCCTATCGCAATATTTCAAAATTAAATTGTGGGATAAACACAAAAGTCACATATAGTCCAAATGATTTAAGTGTGAAGTGTAGTATATTCCCATTAGTAGGATACACCAGGACTAATAACTTGGCACTAGTGGAGAACGTCGACCATATCTCTGGTGAGTGCGCATATTCACTGTCTTTATCATTGGGCGAGTCAGTGCCAGTGGAAAGTTGATTACAATAATTTCCTCCTCAATTGTAGATGGACGTCATATTGTACAATTTGTCTCCCCTTTTCGTGGGCCTAGATTAGATGGTTACATTGAAGACAAGGTTGTTTTTATTGATTTCAGTTCATCAGTGTCAGCAGAGTAGCCTAGGCCTAGCCTGCAATTTGTGTAGTAGGCTAATAATGATTCTGATAATGTCTCCAGACATGTAAAGTGTTGCAGAATTGCATGAAATGTGTTCATCAGTGTGTTCATTTACGGTCGGACTCAGATAGTTGGTCTGTTTTGTCAGCGGCCCAGTCACTTTTACTCATACCCAGACATCTGCCTTCATCACTGATCATTACTAAAGTGAAAGCGAGATTAAACGTTTAATTATTGCTTGAAATATGCCTAAAGCGTTACTATAAACTGCAAACATCAGAAACAGCAGGATTTATTCTAACGTCTTGGGATTCGACAAAAGCCTCCACCTTCGAAAATGACAGTCCATTGAAACGTTCACCCATCTCTCATAACTATAACTAACCAAGCATGGCGTCCTCGCAAAGTAAACAAAAAAATTATTAACTTGCATTTTCACGGGTCTAACTAAATATAAGTATTGTGCGAATGACAACTTAATCTGAACGGTGAATTAAGAGTGAATTTGACCGATTTAAGAGGCTTTGAAAACTTGGCCAGAGACTTTTTACGAACGGGTGAGGGGAAAATCCCAACATGGATTCCGCAACATTCCACTGCTGGGTCCGTGCACAGTTACTTTGCAGAACTTATTGAAGCACGATACAAACAAAGCACGAATTAATCAGATTTCGATTATGACAGGTTCATACATAAAACAGCAGCATTTGGCGTTTCTGAGAAAATAGACCCTAAATGTGACCACATATTTAAAAACTATGTCGACCAAACAGCGGAGAAATACAAACTTGTACCGGATGCATAGGATGACAAACAAGCAACACCGTGACCAAATTTGACGAAACTCTTAAAACAACCCCGGTAGATAGGTCTAATATTCCATAAAGTGTCTGGTTCATATGATTAACTACAACTCAACCAATCGTTTAATTTCCTATTCGAGTATTAAAAGTGGATGTCCGCTAGCAAAAGCTTCCATTTTGAATGTCTCACTAAAGCAACTTAACTTCAACAGGTCGACAATCAATCCACATTGACATATTTCCAGCAAACTAGACACAGTAAATATAAACAACACTTTTGCATCAACTTCCGTTGTATCAACTTATCAAACATAACTGGAGAACGTGTTGAATACTGTTTAGCTACAATGCAATGAACTCACGTCAGCTAGTTAACTGTCAAATGCACAGCTAATGTTAGCAATATTAATAACTAGTTAAATGTATTTAACAACTTGTATGACTTTTGTTCACCACTTAGTAATTGAATCAGACCAAACAACTGGCTTAGACAACCAGCAAGTTCATGATCAAGTTCATCCAGACAAAAGTGGTCGACTTTTTGTTTTGCACAAACTTACCCGAATCTCCGGGGGTTTTCATGTTGAGTGTTGCAAGCTAGTTAACGTTAGCTAGCGAGCTTGATGAGTCGCAAATCAGTAGCGTTTGTGGAAAGAAAAGTCGTCTCCCTCTGAGCCCTTCCTTTGGTTCGGAATGGAAAAAGGGGGGAACAGGCTAACGTTAAACTTTTCACAGTTGCTCCACTCGCGGGCCCCTTTGCTTCCACTTTCTTTCCCAAAACACCCTTCCCCAACTGTAGCGATCGAGGTAACGTTACTTTCCCCGAATCGCAGTCAGTTGATGTAGTTCACTGCTGTTTGTCCCACGGCAACTTCGCCTTGTCCTGTTCGAGTTGCAGCGGAACACGGTCAACCGTCCCGACAAGCACACGAACCGAAAACCCGTATCTTTCCTTGTTTGCATATACTTTCACGAACTGTCGAGTTGTTGTTTACTCCATCTCAATCGCATCATCCCCGTTGTTTGACATATTGTCGCTAAAATAACCGTTCTGTAGAATAGCAGTCGTCCTCTCTTTAGACTTTCTTTCTTCCTCCAGTCGCTAACATTCTGTACTCTGTGGCTACTCTTTCTCATCCCCCCCGGTTCCTCTCTCGGGTGTCGTGTTTCGCTCTCTCCTCACGGGGCCGCCCACACGGAGAGGGGGGCTCTAAGGGGCGGGTCTCACCCACTCACCACGAGCCAGGGTGGCGTCACTGCTGCAGCACGCGGCGTCGCCATGGAGACCGCCACAGCCACACTGCCGTGGTGACATCATATCCGTGTCCTACGATTCTAGAGGAGAGATGGCCGTCATCACGTCCTTTTACGTCAATAGCAGATACTTTCTTCTAATTATCTCTTTTCATTTCATGGTTATTATATCTATTGATGTGGCCAGATTATTAAACCACTGTACAAATGCACAAGGCATTATAACACTAGACTCTGAGCATATTGCAACAGGAACTAACATATTGCAACAGGCACTAGTCTGTGGCACTGATGCAGAACTGTCACATTGTCAACAAGTGCATGTGAGAGAGGTGGCATCATACATGGCAGGTGAAGTGTGTCTCATGAGCCCTATGTACAACCCCATCTGCTCATAAGAACAGTACAGTAAAGGGTCATCTACTGTGTGTGTGTGTGTGTGTGTGTGTGTGTGTGTGTGTGTGTGTGTGTGTGTGTGTGTGTGTGTGTGTGTGTGTGTGTGTGTGTGTGTGTGTGTGTGTGTGTGTGTGTGTGACACAGACCAATACGCAGGGAAATTAACAGGATAACACTGCAATGTAAAACACATTTAACAACCCCTCTTCCCATGGTGTGATTTACAAACAGGATCTCTCTGTCCTCCACTAGCTATTCTTCAGGAGGGCAGGAAACTCACTCTGTTTTCCCAGATAAGCATCAGAGTGCTGGGAGAGAGGTTCTATCTGGGATGCAGCATTCCCAAATCCAGGAAACGGCGAGCACCATCCCGTCCTGTCTCTTCCTGAGCAGAAGGGCCAGGCTAATGTTTTCCCACGCCCGGACTCCCTGTCAACCACATCTAGGGGAACATTTGTTTTCTCGCCCCCCTCCCCCCTTTCACTTTCTGTCTCTCTCTCGCTCTCCCTCTCTGTCCTCACTCACTTTCTCTGCCTCTGTCTCTCTAGTCTTATCTTTTTCAGTTTCATTCTGTTGTCCTCTCTTTGTCCATCCACATCTCCTCCTATCTCCATATCGCTCTTTCATTTGAAGAGCACTTCAGCATCCCCCAAGCTCTTCACAGAGGAAGTATGGTTGGAGAGAGAAGCGAGAGATGAAGAATAAAGAAAAAGAGTGAGTTAGGGATGAGACATGAAATTAAACCATTAAAACGGTGGAGAACAAATGGCCTTTCTGTCCATCTATCTATTGCTCACGTGTGTGTGCATTCATGTGTACGAGTGTCCACCCCCGTTTAAACGGTGCTCTATGGTAACCCAAGTAGAGGAGATTACATTTTCATAGAAATCTACAGCACAGTACATTCTGAACACTGATAAACACACACAGTGCCTCCCTCCCACCCTCCCCTTTATGAATGATAAACAGAAGAGAGGGAGGAGGACGACAGAGGTGGGAGAGAGGGGTGGAGGGTGGGAGGGAGGAGGAGAGGGTGGGAGGGAGGGAGGAGGACCTGGGTTGGAGAGAGGGGTTGAGGGAAGGAGTGGAGTAGGGGAGGGGTGGAGGGTGGGAGGGGAGGAGGACTCCCTCCACCCCTCTCCCCACCCCAGTCCTCCTCCCTCCCACCCTCCACCCCTCTCTCCCACCCCTGTTCTCCACCCCTCTCCTCCTCCCTCCACCCCGTCCTCCTCCCTCCCACCTCTCACCCCTGTCCTCCTCCCTACCCATGTCCTCCTCCCCTTCTGTTTGACATTCACCTCTCTCTCTCCCCACTCTTTTCTATTCACTCTCCCATGCCCGCCACTTCTCGCTCTCCATCTTCATCTTCTTCTCCTGCCATGACCCTCTCTCCTCCCCTCAATTCAATGTGCTTTATTGGCATGAAATACAGGTAAATATTGCCAAAGCAAAAGAGTTTCAGTGTTCTTTTTCTCTCCCACTCCACCCTCTGTTGCTGTGCCATCACCCCCCCTTACACCTCTTTCTTATTCTTCCTCTCATTCTGTTCTTCGCCGCCTCTCCCTTACCTACCTCGCCTTTTTTCCCTCTCTCTCCATCCCTCAGTCTTTCTCTCATGTCAAGTTTGAAGTCTTACAATGCTGTCAAGGTTATGTACTTGTGTGAACTACATAATGCATTACTCACATTCTCCAGACTGTTTTTACATAAAACCCACTGATCATGTTTCATAACAACTGTTGAATTCAAAGTCAACAGGACTTGTCATCTTTTTGATTACAGCTTGTCAATATAAAAGCACAAGGACTGCCAATGACATTCATGCCAATATCAAGAGAGTCCTGTTTCTATCAGGTGAATAATGTGTGGGGGAAAAAATCAATGAGTAGCAATTCAAAGCTAATCCTTTTTCCTATGTTACCTAATATTTGTTTTCATAACATTGTTATTGTGTAGTAACATACATTCTACCACTGGTTTGTTGTGTTGGCTGGCTGGATAGAACACATCTCTCTTTGGGCAGTGGAAACACATTGGTCCAGTCTCTTGGCTGAGATCCTGCTTGAAGGTTCCCTGGATGCTGCTCTTGGTTGTGTACTGATGTGTCTCTATTGATATTCCATGACAAAGTATTCTCAGCCACGGTTACTCTTAAGGACGTGTTCATCTGAAAGAGTCATTCCTCAGATCCTGATTTTAGAACATCTTCATGCTTTCCCACACGTTTGCCTAATCTTCCCTCTTTCTCTCTTTCCCTCTCTCGCGCCTTGCTTTTTATCCTGTTCTTCCCTCCGTGCTTGGAGAGTCTCTCCGTTCCTAATGGGAATGACAGACAGACGCTGTGGAGAGAAAGACAGAGAGATGGTAAAAGAAAGAACCAGGACACTGGAGCACCCCACAAACATCACCCGCTGAACCCCTTCCCCAGCTAGACCCTCCAGCCCCCCTTCAGTATCACCAGACCATATCCCCCCCCAAACCCTGGATCAACCTGATAGATTTACACCAAAACATCCCTCTCCCTTTAAATAGGGGTGTCCAGAACTAGACTCCTAGTGAGCTACAGGTTCTGTTGGCTTTTTTCCAACCCATCTCTAACACTCCTTATTCAGTAGAGGCCTGGCCCACCCAGATTTAGGAAAACCTACAGACCCGTAGAGAGCTCAGTCTCGTAGCCCATACATCAGTGTTAGTGTGCTGGGCTAGAACAAAACCCTGCACACCCTGTGGGTCTCCGAGAGCCAGGACTGAATATACAGTGAGCCCTAATGCCTCCCCTGGTCTGTCTGTGGCGCTCCAACACAGATTACTCTGTAGCTACCAGGGTCAATGGGTGTGATACCCCACTCAGCATTGCACCACAGGCACGCACACACACACAGATTAGGCCTACAGCAAACAGTGGAAATCTACCAGGATTAGGCCAAATACCTGAACAGGGCATTATATGGTGTAATATGCTGTGACTCATATGGCTGATGACGTCAAACACACACACACACAAGAAGGGACATTAGTCCTAAGAGATAAAAGCTATGATCTTTTTGATCTTGATTTCTCAATCAGTGTGTTACCTTATTATTATCATTATTATTATTATTATCATTGTTATTATTATTAGCATTATTATTAGCATTATTATTAGCATTATTATTATTAGCATTGTTATTATTATTATTAGCAGTATTATTATTAGCATTATTATTATTATTATTAGCAGTATTATTATTAGCATTATTATTATTATTAGCATTGTTATTATTAGCATTATTATTATTATTAGCATTGTTATTATTATTATTAGCAGTATTATTATTAGCATTATTATTATTATTATTAGCAGTATTATTATTAGCATTATTATTATTATTAGCATTGTTATTATTAGCATTATTATTATTAGCATTATTATTATTAGCATTATTATTATTAGCATTATTATAAAAATGTCTACTTAACACCTCAGCTTGGAAAGAGAGAGACACTTTGAGGGGACTGGGAAAGAGGGTTCAAGTAGATGAGAAGGATTAGAGGAGGCCAAAGAATGAAAGAGTTGGTGGTTGAAAGGACAACAAGCTGCCGGGGTGTTGGAGGGTGCTGGTTGAAAGGACGACAAGCTGCCGGGGTGTTGGAGGGTGCTGGTTGAAAGGACAACAAGCTGCCGGGTGTTGGAGGGTGCTGGTTGAAAGGACAACAAGCTGCCGGGGTGTTGGAGGGTGCTGGTTGAAAGGACAACAAGCTGCCGGGGTGTTGGAGGGTGCTGGTTGAAAGGACGACAAGCTGCCGGGGTGTTGGAGGGTGCTGGTTGAAAGGACGACAAGCTGCCGGGGTGTTGGAGGATGCTGGTTGAAAGGACAACAAGTTGCCGGGTGTTGGAGGGTGCTGGTTGAAAGGACAACAAGCTGCCGGGGTGTTGGAGGGTGCTGGTTGAAAGGACAACAAGCTGCCGGGGTGTTGGAGGATGCTGGTTGAAAGGACAACAAGCTGCCGGGGTGTTGGAGGGTGCTGGTTGAAAGGACAACAAGTTGCCGGGTGTTGGAGGGTGCTGGTTGAAAGGACAACAAGCTGCCGGGGTGTTGGAGGGTGCTGGTTGAAAGGACAACAAGCTGCCGGGGTGTTGGAGGGTGCTGGTTGAAAGGACAACAAGCTGCCGGGTGTTGGAGGGTGCTGGTTGAAAGGACAACAAGCTGCCGGGGTGTTGGAGGGTGCTGGTTGAAAGGACAACAAGCTGCCGGGTGTTGGAGGGTGCTGGTTGAAAGGACAACAAGCTGCCGGGGTGTTGGAGGGTGCTGGTTGAAAGGACAACAAGCTGCCGGGGTGTTGGAGGATGCTGGTTGAAAGGACAACAAGCTGCCGGGGTGTTGGAGGGTGCTGGTTGAAAGGACAACAAGTTGCCGGGTGTTGGAGGGTGCTGGTTGAAAGGACAACAAGCTGCCGGGGTGTTGGAGGGTGCTGGTTGAAAGGACAACAAGCTGCCGGGTGTTGGAGGGTGCTGGTTGAAAGGACGACAAGCTGCCGGGGTGTTGGAGGGTGCTGGTTGAAAGGACAACAAGCTGCCGGGGTGTTGGAGGATGCTGGTTGAAAGGACAACAAGCTGCCGGGGTGTTGGAGGGTGCTGGTTGAAAGGACAACAAGTTGCCGGGTGTTGGAGGGTGCTGGTTGAAAGGACAACAAGCTGCCGGGGTGTTGGAGGGTGCTGGTTGAAAGGACAACAAGTTGCCGGGTGTTGGAGGGTGCTGGTTGAAAGGACAACAAGCTGCCGGGGTGTTGGAGGGTGCTGGTTGAAAGGACAACAAGCTGCCGGGGTGTTGGAGGGTGCTGGTTGAAAGGACAACAAGCTGCCGGGTGTTGGAGGGTGCTGGTTGAAAGGACAACAAGCTGCCGGGGTGTTGGAGGGTGCTGGTTGAAAGGACAACAAGCTGCCGGGTGTTGGAGGGTGCTGGTTGAAAGGACGACAAGCTGCCGGGGTGTTGGAGGGTGCTGGTTGAAAGGACAACAAGCTGCCGGGGTGTTGGAGGGTGCTGTTTGAAAGGACGACAAGCTGCCGGGGTGTTGGAGGGTGCTGTTTGAAAGGACAACAAGCTGCCGGGGTGTTGGAGGGTGGTGGTTGATGCCGCTGTGAAAGAAGGGAGAGGGGGGGACAAGTGATGAAAGCAAGTAGAGATGGGGAGAATAAGAGTGAGGAGTGGAGAGAGTCAATGGGCTCTTTGTCATCAAATAACTTGTTTATTTTCAAGCTTGCCACTCCAACCGTCAGGATCACACCATCTCCCGCTCTGTCTGTCTCTGTCTTTCTTTCTCTCTCATTCTAGGGTCAAGTTTTAAAGTCTCTATCATCTTCAACCAATTTGATGTTAGTCTGTACGTATGTCTTTGTGTCAGTCAACATTGTCCAGCAGGAGAATTCCTCTGTAGTCTCCCTACCTGTGGCATTGGCATGCGCTCTCCACACAGCTTCCCTCTATGCATGTTCAGTCTCTCACCATTCTTCTACTCCTTTATCTCTCTCTCTCCCGTCTATAACGGCCCCCTTTTCACTATTCTCTCACTTTCTCTCTTATTCTCCTTTATGTTCACCCTCCATCCTCTCTCCCTTTCCCCAGTCTCTTTCTGTCCCCTTTTCACTCTTTCCTCTCTCCCTGCCTCTTTCTGCCTCCGTTTTCCCCGTCCCTCTCTCTACCAGCTGGTATTTGCACATGAGTAATGGGATTACCACAGTGAAAGTTGGAGCAGGGAGAGAGAAGGGGGGGAAGTCACAGTGGAGAAGACGTAACACGGAGGAAGAGAGAGGGGCAACAGTAGGGAGGTTAAGGTGGGGAGAAGAAAGACTGATAATTGAGGAAGTAAACAATGCCGGATATTCTGATGACTGTAAACGGAATGTCACAGATTGAGTTTTGCCAGTAACATGCAAAGAATCCAAGCATGCACAAACACACACACAATACGTGTCCTAGAATACCCACAGAAGTACACCTAACTCTCTCTTTTAGATGGCAGCTTCTATGTAGCACTGGCATTCCAATGCATGCCAGCTTAAGCCCAGCCCTGGGCACTATTTCCATCACCCTAGAGCTAGACAGAAAGCCACACATTTAATGTAGGATTACCATGGCAATGACCGAGCTAGTAAAGAACAAAAAGCTCATTTTGCAGTCTGTAAAGTCTGGAAAAAGTGTGCGAGGTGGACTGTAATAAAATGGGGAGGTGGGAGGTGGAAATAGAGGGTAATGTGAGCGCTGGAGAGAGGCACAGAGAACGTGTGTTATATTAAACCAATGTTTGGCAGTGTGTCAAGTCTGTAATACAATGAGTAAGATAATTAAAGGTCCAATGCAGTTTTTTATCCCAATAGCAAATCATTTCTGGGTAAAAATTAAGTACCTTACTGTGATTGTTTTCAATTAAAATGGTAACAAAAAAAAGTTAAAAATATCTTTTTAGTAAAGTGCAATTTCTCAACCAAGAATTTTGCTACGACTGTCTGGAAGTGGTCAGAGTGGGGAGGGGTAAACTGAAAACTAGCTGTTATTGGCAGAGAGGTTTGGAACTCTCATTCTTACTGGTCTGTTAACCAATTTATGCTGTTAATGCCACCAGGCAGGCCAAAATTTCATCCCGCCAAAACAGGCTCAAATTTCAGGCGGTCTTATCAAACGGCTCTTACAATAAAAAGGTATTATCATAATTTTCACAGTATTAATCCAACCTCATAGTGTGACAGCACTATGCTGTATGTACAGCATAAAACACAGGAAAATCACATTTTGGATTGCACTGGGCCTTTAATGACAGAAAGGCCATGCTCATTTAGCCATTTAATCATCGTTGCCAAACCCACTGGCTCCAGGTCATCTATAAGTCTTTGCTAGGTAAAGCCCCTGGTCATCTCAGCTCACTGGTCACCATAGCAACTCCCACCCGTAGCAAGAGCTCCAGCAAGTATATATGGCCGCCTTTCCTTCCAGTTCTCTGCTGCCAATGACTGGAACGAATTGCAAAAATCACTGAAGCTGGAGACTTATATCTCCCTCACTAACTTTAAGCATCAGCTGTCAGAGCAGCTCACAGATCACTCTACCTGTACACAGCCAATCTGTAAATAGCACACCCAACTACCTCATCCCCATATTGTTTTTTATCTTCTTGCTCTTTTGCACCCCAGTATCTCTACTTGCACATCATCATCTGCACATCTATCACTCCAGTGTTAATGCTAAATTGTAATTATTTCACCTCTATGGCCTATTTATTGCCTTACCTCCCTACTCTTCTACATTTGCACACACTGTACATAGATTTTTCTATTGTGTTATTGACTGTACGTTTGTTTATGAGTAACTCTGTGATGTTGTTTTTGTCGCACTGCTTTGCTTTTTCTTGGCCAGGTCGCTGTTGTAAATGAGAACTTGTTCTCAACTGGCCTACCTGGTTAAATAAAGGTGAAATAAAAAATAATAAATATTAAAATCAAGACATGACACTGACAGGAGGAGCAAAAAAGGAGAGATAGAAAGTAGGAAGTTAATTTGGGGGTTTTAAGGTCGCGCTGGGTGTGGGCAGAGACAGAGAGAGAGATAATGTGAGCGAGGTAGAGAGGGTGTAAAAGGAGAGAGGGAGAGAGAGAGGTATGCCTGGCACTGTGACAGTTGCTATATTGAGCACAGCGTGTGTGTTGACAGTGTCTCCTGTATCTCACATAGGAACAAACTCTTCCTATTGGCACAGCTGTGAGCTTCCCTTCTCTCACCCTCTTACTCACCCTCTCATTCCTTCTCTCCCCCCTCACTGACCAAATTGTTCTCACCCTTCCTCTCTCAAAACCACCTCTCCCCTCTCCAATATTGTATCATCCTCTACCCCCCCCCCTCGCTCACCTCTCTCCTTTTTACCCCCTCTTACCCTCGTTTCTTCATGTATTCCCCCTCACCCTATCTCTTCTACACATGTCATAGCAGAGCTATAATTAGATCAGGCAACTGTCACCCTCTCAGATGAGCTGGCTAGGTGAGAGAGTGAGTTGCTGAGTGCTTGTGAGTGAGTGAGTGAGTGAGTGAGTATGAAAGAGGTCTGAGTCAGATCCAATCAGTGCTCGCACCTCGCCACTTCTCCCATCCCCATCACATCACCAGAGCAGGGCCAAAGGGCCACTCACCCCCTCCTACCAGATTACACCCCTTTCATCACCCCCTCACCCCACTACCAAATGAAACTCATGCCCTGTTCCTCTCATGGTCTCAGAGCCAGTCGGAGTGTGTTCAGATAGAATGGTCTAGGACTAGGAGGCTGTGGTTGGGACCCTGATCCTTGGTATGGGCCTTGGTCTCTGGTTGTGCTGTGTGGCATCATTGGCATGTAGACAGCAGGTCTGTGGGTGGTTCAGCTATGTGTCATACTGTGACAGGCCAGTAGCAGTGTCAGTCTAGGGGCGGGCTGCTCTCACTGGAACATGGAACTGTGGTGTTCCACTGGTGAGTCTGGTGCGTGCTGCCCTCCCTCACCCGGGCATGGCTGTGGGTGGTGTAGTAATGTGTCATAGCTGCAGGGGTGGGTTGTGGATTCCTCTCGTGTGTGAGTTTGTTGTGTGTGCTTTTTTTTAAAGTTGAAGTTCTGTACAATGGGTTCATTTATGGTGGGTGCTGATGTAACATGTTAGTTATGTTCAAATGGATTTATTTCCTTTGTACATGTTATATTGTGGAGAGTTATGGTGTACATTAAATGCTAACAAAACTAACATATTAAGTTGACACTGTATAGCATACTTTGTTTAGAATTGTGCTAAATGTGCTTATTCGAAAGGAAGTTTATGCCCTACTGTTGGAACCAGTAGGTCTCACCCACCAGTGTGGGTGCTGTTCTAAACCATATCAGGTTGACTGTTCTGTAGTCCTGAAGTGTGTTCTGTTGGTATGTCTATCAGTGTTGAGGGGTACAGCCTTGGTTTCAACAGAGCTACTTACTGTTCTGGAGTGGATGTCTCTGTACTCTGGCTGTTGTGAGTGCTGTGTAATACCTGTGTGTGTGTGTGTGTGTGTGTGTGTGTGTGTGTGTGTGTGTGTGTGTGTGTGTGTGTGTGTGTGTGTGTGTGTGTGTGTGTGTGTGTGTGTGTGTGTGTGTGTGTGTGTGTGTGTGTGTGTGTGTGTGTGTGTGTGTGTGTGTGTGTGGTTCTGTTTGTGAGTGTGTCGGCGTGTGTGCCTCCAGTCTTGTGCCCACTGTGTGGATGAGAGCGGCAACGTGCTTCCAGGCCCTCTCTGTCCCCACCCTAGTCGCGGGCGAACTGCCGCATGTACGGTGAGGGGGTGGGAGCAGCAGGAGGGAGCCGACTGAGACTCAGCGTGAGTGGAGGAGAGCATTCAGAGATGACTGACAGTTGCTACAACCAATCTATCCTTTCAAGGACTGAGAGGGAGCAAGTCACGATATTATATTCAAACTTGGGTTACCTTTGCAACACTTTGGATCCTTACCATCCTAAACAGGGCATCGCGGAGATGGTAAGGGACCTGAAGACCTTTAAATTGGATGCACTGATTGACACACTGGCAGACTCCATCGGTCAATATGGGTCCAGATTGTCACCATAGTAATATGATCTTATGTACGCAACATGATCAGTGAGTCATTGTGCGGTGGGCGTCAGAAAGCTGCTGTCACACTCTCACACTGTTACCACACAGAGTCCTCCACCTCCTACTGTTGCACATAGACACGACACACACACATTCAGCACGCACGCATATGGCACGCACAACACACACACTGGCAAACACACTCAGCATGCGCACGCACAGACGTACAGAGAGCGACAGACGGAGAAAGGGCCAAACACAGTCAGTGATGTTTGTCAATCAACAGATGTCCTATGACTCAGTAGAGAAGGACAGAAAGAGAGTCAGACTCCTCTCCTCTCTGTCCAGGTCTGCTGCGTGACTACTGCTCATCTGCTGGGTATCATCAGTTGTTGGTCTGTCACTGATAATCAGGTCCAGGCCTCCACCTACTGGTGGCCTACTGCTAGAGCATGTTGAGCTGACACCTAAAGGTAGGCTACTGCTAGAGCATGTTGAGCTGACACCTAGTGGTAGGCAACTGCTAGAGCATGTTGAGCTGACACCTAGAGGTAGGCTACTGCTAGAGCATGTTGAGCTGACACCTAGAGGTAGGCTGCTGCTTGAGCATGTTGAGCTGACACCTAGAGGTGGCCTACTGCTAGAGCATCTTGAGCTGACACCTAGTGGTGGCCTACTGCTAGAGCATGTTGAGCTGACACCTAGTGGTAGGCTACTGCTAGAGCATGTCGAGCTGACACCTAGAGGTAGGCCTACTGCTAGAGCATGTTGAGCTGACACCTAGAGGTAGGCTACTGCTAGAGCATGTTGAGGTGACACCTACTGGTAGCCTACTGCTAGAGCATGTTGAGCTGACACCTAGTGGCAGGCTACTGCTAGAGCATGTTGAAGTGACACCTAGTGGTAGCCTACTGCTAGAGAATGTTGAGCTGACACCTAGTGGCAGGCTACTGCTAGAGCATCTTGAGCTGACACCTAGTGGTGGCCTACTGCTAGAGCATGTTGAGCTGACACCTAGTGGTGGCCTACTGCTAGAGCATGTTGAGCTGACACCTAGTGGTGGCCTACTGCTAGAGCATGTTGAGCTGACACCTGGTGGTGTCCTACTGCTGGTGCATGTTGAGCTGACACCTAGTGGTGGCCTACTGCTAGAGCATGTTGAGCTGACACCTGGTGGTGGCATACTGCTAGAGCATGTTGAGCTGACACCTAGTGGTGGCCTACTGCTAGAGCATGTTGAGCTGACACCTAGAGGTAGCTTACTGCTAGAGCATGTTGAGCTGACACCTAGTGGTAGGCTACTGCTAGAGCATGTCGAGCTGACACCTAGAGGTAGGCTACTGCTAGAACATGTTGAGCTGACACCTAGAGGTAGGCTACTGCTAGAGCATGTTGAGCTGACACCTAGAGTTAGGCAACTGCTAGAGCATGTTGAGCTGACACCTAGAGGTAGGCTACTGCTAGAGCATGTTGAGCTGACACCTAGTGGTAGCCTACTGCTAGAGCATGTTGAGCTGACACCTAGTGGTGGCTTACTGCTAGAGCATGTTGAGCCGACACCTAGAGGTAGGCTACTGCTGGAGCATGTTGAGCTGACACCTTGTGGTGGCCTACTGCTAGAGCATGTTGAGCTGACCCCTAGAGGTAGGCTACTGCTGGAGCATGTTGAGCTGACACCTTGTGTTGGCCTACTGCTAGAGCATGTTGAGCTCACCCCTAGAGGTAGGCTACTGCTAGAGCATGTTGAGCTGATACCTAGTGGTCGCCTACTGCTAGAGCATGTTGAGCTGACACCTAAAGGTAGGCTACTGCTAGAGCATGTTGAGCTGACACCTAGTGGTAGGCAACTGCTAGAGCATGTTGAGCTGACACCTAGAGGTAGGCTACTGCTAGAGCATGTTGAGCTGACACCTAGAGGTAGGCTACTGCTCGAGCATGTTGAGCTGACACCTAGAGGTGGCCTACTGCTAGAGCATGTTGAGCTGACACCTAGTGGTAGGCTACTGCTAGAGCATGTCGAGCTGACACCTAGAGGTAGGCCTACTGCTAGAGCATGTTGAGCTGACACCTAGAGGTAGGCTACTGCTAGAGCATGTTGAGGTGACACCTAGTGGTAGCCTACTGCTAGAGCATGTTGAGCTGACACCTAGTGGCAGGCTACTGCTAGAGCATGTTGAGGTGACACCTAGTGGTAGCCTTCTGCTAGAGCATGGTGAGCTGACACCTAGTGGCAGGCTACTGCTAGAGCATGTTGAGCTGACACCTAGTGGTGGCCTACTGCTAGAGCATGTTGAGCTGACACCTAGTGGTGGCCTACTGCTAGAGCATGTTGAGCTGACACCTAGAGGTAGACTACTGCTAGAGCATGTTGAGCTGACACCTAGTGGTGGCCTACTGCTGGAGCATGTTGAGCTGACACCTAGTGGTGGCCTACTGCTAGAGCATGTTGAGCTGACACCTAGAGGTAGGCTACTAATAGAGCATGTTGAGCTGACACCTAGAGGAATGCTACTGCTAGAGCATGTTGAGCTGACACCTAGAGGAGGCCTACTGCTAGAGCATGTTGAGCTGACACCTAGAGGTATGCTACTGCTAGAGCATGTTGAGCTGACACCTAGAGGTAGGCTACTGCTAGAGCATGTTGGGCTGACACCTAGTGGTGGCCTACTGCTAGAGCATGTTGAGCTGACACCTAGAGGTAGGCTACTGCTAGAGCATGTTGAGGTGACACCTTGAGGTAGGCTACTGCTAGAGCATGTTGAGCTGACACCTAGTGGTGGCCTACTGCTAGAGCATGTTGAGCTGACACCTAGTGGTGGCCTACTGCTGGAGCATATTGAGCTGACACCTAGTGGTGGTCTACTGCTAGAGCATGTTGAGCTGACACCTAGAGGTATGCTACTGCTAGAGCATGTTGAGCAGACACCCATAGGTAGGCCTACTGCTAGAGCATGTTGAGCTAACACCTAGTGGTAGCCTACTGCTAGAGCATGTTGAGCTGACACCTAGAGTTAGGCTACTGGTAGAGCATGTTGAGCTGACAACTAGAGGTGGTCTACTGCTGGAGCATGTTGAGCTGACACCTAGTGGTGGCCTACTGCTAGAGCATGTTGAGCTGACACCTAGGGTTGGCTTACTGCTAGAGCATGTTGAGCTGACACCTAGAGGTAGGCTACTGCTAGAGCAAGTTGAGCTGACACCTAGTGGTGGCCTACTGCTAGAGCATTTTGAGCTGACACCTAGTGGTGGCCTACTGCTGGAGCATGTTGAGCTGACACCTAGTGGTGGCCTACTGCTAGAGCATGTTGAGCTGACACCTAGAGGTATGCTAATGCTAGTGCATGTTGAGCTGACACCTAGAGGTGGCCTACTGCTAGCGCATGTTGAGCTGACACCTAGAGGTAGCTTACTGCTAGAGCATGTTGAGCTGACACCTAGTGGTGGCCTACTGCTAGAGCATGTTGAGCTGACACCTAGTGGTGGCCTACTGCTAGTGCATGTTGAACTGACACCTAGAGGTGGCCTACTGCTAGAGCATGTTGAGCTGACACCTAGAGGTATGCTACTGCTAGAGCATGTTGAGCTGACACCTAGAGGTAGGCTACTGCTAGAGCATGTTGGGCTGACACCTAGTGGTGGCCTACTGCTAGAGCATGTTGAGCTGACACCTAGAGGTAGGCTACTGCTAGAGCATGTTGAGGTGACACCTTGAGGTAGGCTACTGCTAGAGCATGTTGAGCTGACACCTAGTGGTGGCCTACTGCTAGAGCATGTTGAGCTGACACCTAGTGGTGGCCTACTGCTGGAGCATATTGAGCTGACACCTAGTGGTGGTCTACTGCTAGAGCATGTTGAGCTGACACCTAGAGGTATGCTACTGCTAGAGCATGTTGAGCAGACACCCATAGGTAGGCCTACTGCTAGAGCATGTTGAGCTAACACCTAGTGGTAGCCTACTGCTAGAGCATGTTGAGCTGACACCTAGAGTTAGGCTACTGGTAGAGCATGTTGAGCTGACAACTAGAGGTGGTCTACTGCTGGAGCATGTTGAGCTGACACCTAGTGGTGGCCTACTGCTAGAGCATGTTGAGCTGACACCTAGGGTTGGCTTACTGCTAGAGCATGTTGAGCTGACACCTAGAGGTAGGCTACTGCTAGAGCAAGTTGAGCTGACACCTAGTGGTGGCCTACTGCTAGAGCATTTTGAGCTGACACCTAGTGGTGGCCTACTGCTGGAGCATGTTGAGCTGACACCTAGTGGTGGCCTACTGCTAGAGCATGTTGAGCTGACACCTAGAGGTATGCTAATGCTAGTGCATGTTGAGCTGACACCTAGAGGTGGCCTACTGCTAGCGCATGTTGAGCTGACACCTAGAGGTAGCTTACTGCTAGAGCATGTTGAGCTGACACCTAGTGGTGGCCTACTGCTAGAGCATGTTGAGCTGACACCTAGTGGTGGCCTACTGCTAGTGCATGTTGAGCTGACACCTAGAGGTGGCCTACTGATAGAGCATGTTGAGCTGACACCAAGAGGTAAGCTACTGCTAGAGCATGTTGAGCTGACACCTAGTGGTGGCCTACTGCTAGAGCATGTTGAGCTGATACCTAGTGGTTGGCCTACTGCTAGAGCATGTTGAGCTGACACCTAGTGGTGGCCTACTGCTGGAGCATGTTGAGCTGACACCTGATGGTGGCCTACTGCTGGAGCATGTTGAGCTGACACCTAGTGGTGGCCTACTGCTAGAGCATGTTGAGCTGACACCTAGAGGTGTCTAACTGCTAGAGGATGTTGAGCTGACACCTAGTTGTAGGCTACTGCTAGAGCATGTTGAGCTGACACCCAGAGGTAGGCTACTGCTAGAGCATGTTGAGCTGACACCTAGAGGTAGGCCTACTGCTAGAGCATGTTGAGCTGACACCTAGAGGGAGCTTACTGCTAGAGCATGTTGAGCTGACACCTAGTGGTGGCCTACTGCTAGAGCATGTTGAGCTGACACCTAGAGGTGGCCTACTGCTAGAGCATGTTGAGCTGACACCTAGAGGTATGCTACTGCTAGAGCATGTTGAGCTGACACCAAAGGGTAGGCTACTGCTAGATCATGTTGAGCTGACACCCAGAGGTAGGCTCCTGCTAGAGCATGTTGAGCTGACACCTAGAGGTAGGCTACTGCTGGAGCATGTTGGGCTGACACCTAGTGGTGGCCTACTGCTAGAGCATGTTGAGCTGACATCTAGAGGTAGGCCACTGCTAGAGCATGTTGAGCTGACACCTAGAGGAGGCCTACTGCTAGAGCTTGTTGAGCTGACACCTAGAGGTAGCTTACTGCTAGAGCATGTTGAGCTGACACCTAGTGGTGGCCTACTGCTAGAGCATGTTGAGCTGACACCTAGAGGTGGCCTACTGCTAGAGCATGTTGAGCCGACACCTAGAGGTAGGCTACTGCTGGAGCATGTTGAGCTGACACCTTGTGGTGGCCTACTGCTAGAGCATGTTGAGCTGACACCTATTGGTGGCCTACTGCTAGAGCATGTTGAGCTGACACCTAGAGGTAGGCTACTGCTAGAGCATGTCGAGATGACACCCAGAGGTAGGCTACTCCTAGAGCATGTTGAGCTGACTCCTAGTGGTGGCCTACTGCTATAGCATGTTGAGCTGACACCTAGTGGTAGGCTACTGCTAGAGCATGTTGAGCTGACACCTAGAGGTAGGCTACTGCTAGAGCATGTTGAGCTGACACCCAGAGGTAGGCTACTGCTAGAGCATGTTGAGCAGACACCTAGAGGTAGGCTACTGCTGGAGCATGTTGAGCTGACATCTAGAGGTAGGCTACTGCTAGAGCATGTTGAGCTGACACCTAGTGGTGACCTACTGCTAGAGCATGTTGAGCTGACACCTAGTGGTGGCCCACTGCTAGAGCATGTTGAGCTGACACCTAGAGGTGGCCTACTGCTAGAGCATGTTGAGCTGACACCAAGAGGTAGGCTACTGTTAGAGCATATTGAGCTGACACCTTGTGGTGGCCTACTGCTAGATTATGTTGAGCTGACACCTAGTGGTAGCCTACTGCTAGAGCATGTGGAGCTGACACCTAGAGGTGGCCTACTGCTAGAGCATGTTGAGCTGACACCTAGAGGTAGGCTACTGCTAGAGCATGTTGAGCTGACACCTAGTGGTGGCCTACTGCTAGAGCATGTTGAGCTGACCCCTAGTGGTGGCCTACTGCTGGAGCATGTTGAGCTGACACCTAGTGGTGGCCTACTGCTAGAGCATGTTGAGCTGACACCTAGAGGTAGGCTTCTGCTAGAGCAAGTTGAGCTGACACCTAGTGGTGGCCTACTGCTAGAGCATGTTGAGCTGACACCTAGTGGTGGCCTACTGCTAGAGCATGTTGAGCTGACACCTAGAGGTAGGCTACTGCTAGAGCATGTCGAGATGACACCCAGAGGTAGGCTACTCCTAGAGCATGTTGAGCTGACTCCTAGTGGTGGCCTACTGCTATAGCATGTTGAGCTGACACCTAGTGGTAAGCTACTGCTAGAGCATGTTGAGCTGACACCTAGAGGTAGGCTACTGCTGTTGCATTTTGAGCTGACACCCAGAGGTAGGCTACTGCTAGAGCATGTTGAGCTGACACCTAGAGGTAGGCTACTGCTAGAGCATGTTGAGCTGACACCTGGTGGTGGACTACTGCTGTAGGATGTTTAGCTGACACCGTGTGGTGGCCTACTGCTAGAGCATGTTGAGCTGACATCTAGAGGTAGGCTACTGCTAGAGCATGTTGAGCTGACACCTAGTGGTGGCCTACTGCTAGAGCATGATGAGCTGACACCTAGAGGTGGCCTACTGCTAGAGCATGTTGAGCTGACACCAAGAGGTAGGCTACTGTTAGAGCATATTGAGCTGACACCTAGTGGTAGGCTACTGCTAGAGCATGTTGAGCTTACACCTAGAGGTAGGCTACTGCTAGAGCATGTTGAGCTGACACCTAGAGTTAGGCAACTGCTAGAGCATGTTGAGCTGACACCTAGAGGTAGGCTACTGCTAGAGCATGTTGAGCTGACACCTAGTGGTGGCCTACTGCTAGAGCATGTTGAGCTGACACCTAGTGGTGGCTTACTGCTAGAGCATGTTGAGCCGACACCTAGAGGTAGGCTACTGCTGGAGCATGTTGAGCTGACACCTTGTGTTGGCCTACTGATAGAGCATGTTGAGCTCACCCCTAGAGGTAGGCTACTGCTAGAGCATGTTGAGCTGATACCTAGTGGTCGCCTACTGCTAGAGCATGTTGAGCTGACACCTAAAGGTAGGCTACTGCTAGAGCATGTTGAGCTGACACCTAGTGGTAGGCAACTGCTAGAGCATGTTGAGCTGACACCTAGAGGTAGGCTACTGCTAGAGCATGTTGAGCTGACACCTAGAGGTAGGCTACTGCTCGAGCATGTTGAGCTGACACCTAGAGGTGGCCTACTGCTAGAGCATGTTGAGCTGACACCTAGTGGTAGGCTACTGCTAGAGCATGTCGAGCTGACACCTAGAGGTAGGCCTACTGCTAGAGCATGTTGAGCTGACACCTAGAGGTAGGCTACTGCTAGAGCATGTTGAGGTGACACCTAGTGGTAGCCTACTGCTAGAGCATGTTGAGCTGACACCTAGTGGCAGGCTACTGCTAGAGCATGTTGAGGTGACACCTAGTGGTAGCCTTCTGCTAGAGCATGGTGAGCTGACACCTAGTGGCAGGCTACTGCTAGAGCATGTTGAGCTGACACCTAGTGGTGGCCTACTGCTAGAGCATGTTGAGCTGACACCTAGTGGTGGCCTACTGCTAGAGCATGTTGAGCTGACACCTAGAGGTAGACTACTGCTAGAGCATGTTGAGCTGACACCTAGTGGTGGCCTACTGCTGGAGCATGTTGAGCTGACACCTAGTGGTGGCCTACTGCTAGAGCATGTTGAGCTGACACCTAGAGGTAGGCTACTAATAGAGCATGTTGAGCTGACACCTAGAGGAATGCTACTGCTAGAGCATGTTGAGCTGACACCTAGAGGAGGCCTACTGCTAGAGCATGTTGAGCTGACACCTAGAGGTATGCTACTGCTAGAGCATGTTGAGCTGACACCTAGAGGTAGGCTACTGCTAGAGCATGTTGGGCTGACACCTAGTGGTGGCCTACTGCTAGAGCATGTTGAGCTGACACCTAGAGGTAGGCTACTGCTAGAGCATGTTGAGGTGACACCTTGAGGTAGGCTACTGCTAGAGCATGTTGAGCTGACACCTAGTGGTGGCCTACTGCTAGAGCATGTTGAGCTGACACCTAGTGGTGGCCTACTGCTGGAGCATATTGAGCTGACACCTAGTGGTGGTCTACTGCTAGAGCATGTTGAGCTGACACCTAGAGGTATGCTACTGCTAGAGCATGTTGAGCAGACACCCATAGGTAGGCCTACTGCTAGAGCATGTTGAGCTAACACCTAGTGGTAGCCTACTGCTAGAGCATGTTGAGCTGACACCTAGAGTTAGGCTACTGGTAGAGCATGTTGAGCTGACAACTAGAGGTGGTCTACTGCTGGAGCATGTTGAGCTGACACCTAGTGGTGGCCTACTGCTAGAGCATGTTGAGCTGACACCTAGGGTTGGCTTACTGCTAGAGCATGTTGAGCTGACACCTAGAGGTAGGCTACTGCTAGAGCAAGTTGAGCTGACACCTAGTGGTGGCCTACTGCTAGAGCATTTTGAGCTGACACCTAGTGGTGGCCTACTGCTGGAGCATGTTGAGCTGACACCTAGTGGTGGCCTACTGCTAGAGCATGTTGAGCTGACACCTAGAGGTATGCTAATGCTAGTGCATGTTGAGCTGACACCTAGAGGTGGCCTACTGCTAGCGCATGTTGAGCTGACACCTAGAGGTAGCTTACTGCTAGAGCATGTTGAGCTGACACCTAGTGGTGGCCTACTGCTAGAGAATGTTGAGCTGACACCTAGTGGTGGCCTACTGCTAGTGCATGTTGAACTGACACCTAGAGGTGGCCTACTGCTAGAGCATGTTGAGCTGACACCTAGAGGTATGCTACTGCTAGAGCATGTTGAGCTGACACCTAGAGGTAGGCTACTGCTAGAGCATGTTGGGCTGACACCTAGTGGTGGCCTACTGCTAGAGCATGTTGAGCTGACACCTAGAAGTAGGCTACTGCTAGAGCATGTTGAGGTGACACCTTGAGGTAGGCTACTGCTAGAGCATGTTGAGCTGACACCTAGTGGTGGCCTACTGCTAGAGCATGTTGAGCTGACACCTAGTGGTGGCCTACTGCTGGAGCATATTGAGCTGACACCTAGTGGTGGTCTACTGCTAGAGCATGTTGAGCTGACACCTAGAGGTATGCTACTGCTAGAGCATGTTGTGCAGACACCCATAGGTAGGCCTACTGCTAGAGCATGTTGAGCTAACACCTAGTGGTAGCCTACTGCTAGAGCATGTTGAGCTGACACCTAGAGTTAGGCTACTGGTAGAGCATGTTGAGCTGACAACTAGAGGTGGTCTACTGCTGGAGCATGTTGAGCTGACACCTAGTGGTGGCCTACTGCTAGAGCATGTTGAGCTGACACCTAGGGTTGGCTTACTGCTAGAGCATGTTGAGCTGACACCTAGAGGTAGGCTACTGCTAGAGCAAGTTGAGCTGACACCTAGTGGTGGCCTACTGCTAGAGCATTTTGAGCTGACACCTAGTGGTGGCCTACTGCTGGAGCATGTTGAGCTGACACCTAGTGGTGGCCTACTGCTAGAGCATGTTGAGCTGACACCTAGAGGTAGCTTACTGCTAGAGCATGTTGAGCTGACACCTAGTGGTGGCCTACTGCTAGAGCATGTTGAGCTGACACCTAGTGGTGGCCTACTGCTGGAGCATGTTGAGCTGACACCTAGAGGTAGCTTACTGCTAGAGCATGTTGAGCTGACACCTAGTGGTGGCCTACTGCTAGAGCATGTTGAGCTGACACCTAGTGGTGGCCTACTGCTAGTGCATGTTGAGCTGACACCTAGAGGTGGCCTACTGCTAGAGCATGTTGAGCTGACACCAAGAGGTAAGCTACTGCTAGAGCATGTTGAGCTGACACCTAGTGGTGGCCTACTGCTAGAGCATGTTGAGCTGATACCTAGTGGTTGGCCTACTGCTAGAGCATGTTGAGCTGACACCTAGTGGTGGCCTACTGCTGGAGCATGTTGAGCTGACACCTGATGGTGGCCTACTGCTAGAGCATGTTGAGCTGACACCTAGTGGTGGCCTACTGCTAGAGCATGTTGAGCTGACACCTAGAGGTGTCTAACTGCTAGAGGATGTTGAGCTGACACCTAGTTGTAGGCTACTGCTAGAGCATGTTGAGCTGACACCCAGAGGTAGGCTACTGCTAGAGCATGTTGAGCTGACACCTAGAGGTAGGCCTACTGCTAGAGCATGTTGAGCTGACACCTAGAGGGAGCTTACTGCTAGAGCATGTTGAGCTGACACCTAGTGGTGGCCTACTGCTAGAGCATGTTGAGCTGACACCTAGAGGTGGCCTACTGCTAGAGCATGTTGAGCTGACACCTAGAGGTATGCTACTGCTAGAGCATGTTGAGCTGACACCAAAGGGTAGGCTACTGCTAGATCATGTTGAGCTGACACCCAGAGGTAGGCTCCTGCTAGAGCATGTTGAGCTGACACCTAGAGGTAGGCTACTGCTGGAGCATGTTGGGCTGACACCTAGTGGTGGCCTACTGCTAGAGCATGTTGAGCTGACATCTAGAGGTAGGCCACTGCTAGAGCATGTTGAGCTGACACCTAGAGGAGGCCTACTGCTAGAGCTTGTTGAGCTGACACCTAGAGGTAGCTTACTGCTAGAGCATGTTGAGCTGACACCTAGTGGTGGCCTACTGCTAGAGCATGTTGAGCTGACACCTAGAGGTGGCCTACTGCTAGAGCATGTTGAGCCGACACCTAGAGGTAGGCTACTGCTGGAGCATGTTGAGCTGACACCTTGTGGTGGCCTACTGCTAGAGCATGTTGAGCTGACACCTATTGGTGGCCTACTGCTAGAGCATGTTGAGCTGACACCTAGAGGTAGGCTACTGCTAGAGCATGTCGAGATGACACCCAGAGGTAGGCTACTCCTAGAGCATGTTGAGCTGACTCCTAGTGGTGGCCTACTGCTATAGCATGTTGAGCTGACACCTAGTGGTAGGCTACTGCTAGAGCATGTTGAGCTGACACCTAGAGGTAGGCTACTGCTAGAGCATGTTGAGCTGACACCCAGAGGTAGGCTACTGCTAGAGCATGTTGAGCAGACACCTAGAGGTAGGCTACTGCTGGAGCATGTTGAGCTGACATCTAGAGGTAGGCTACTGCTAGAGCATGTTGAGCTGACACCTAGTGGTGACCTACTGCTAGAGCATGTTGAGCTGACACCTAGTGGTGGCCCACTGCTAGAGCATGTTGAGCTGACACCTAGAGGTGGCCTACTGCTAGAGCATGTTGAGCTGACACCAAGAGGTAGGCTACTGTTAGAGCATATTGAGCTGACACCTTGTGGTGGCCTACTGCTAGATTATGTTGAGCTGACACCTAGTGGTAGCCTACTGCTAGAGCATGTGGAGCTGACACCTAGAGATGGCCTACTGCTAGAGCATGTTGAGCTGACACCTAGAGGTAGGCTACTGCTAGAGCATGTTGAGCTGACACCTAGTGGTGGCCTACTGCTAGAGCATGTTGAGCTGACCCCTAGTGGTGGCCTACTGCTGGAGCATGTTGAGCTGACACCTAGTGGTGGCCTACTGCTAGAGCATGTTGAGCTGACACCTAGAGGTAGGCTTCTGCTAGAGCAAGTTGAGCTGACACCTAGTGGTGGCCTACTGCTAGAGCATGTTGAGCTGACACCTAGTGGTGGCCTACTGCTAGAGCATGTTGAGCTGACACCTAGAGGTAGGCTACTGCTAGAGCATGTCGAGATGACACCCAGAGGTAGGCTACTCCTAGAGCATGTTGAGCTGACACCTAGAGGAATGCTACTGCTAGAGCATGTTGAGCTGACACCTAGAGGAGGCCTACTGCTAGAGCATGTTGAGCTGACACCTAGAGGTATGCTACTGCTAGAGCATGTTGAGCTGACACCTAGAGGTAGGCTACTGCTAGAGCATGTTGGGCTGACACCTAGTGGTGGCCTACTGCTAGAGCATGTTGAGCTGACACCTAGAGGTAGGCTACTGCTAGAGCATGTTGAGGTGACACCTTGAGGTAGGCTACTGCTAGAGCATGTTGAGCTGACACCTAGTGGTTGCCTACTGCTAGAGCATGTTGAGCTGACACCTAGTGGTGGCCTACTGCTGGAGCATATTGAGCTGACACCTAGTGGTGGTCTACTGCTAGAGCATGTTGAGCTGACACCTAGAGGTATGCTACTGCTAGAGCATGTTGAGCAGACACCCATAGGTAGGCCTACTGCTAGAGCATGTTGAGCTAACACCTAGTGGTAGCCTACTGCTAGAGCATGTTGAGCTGACACCTAGAGTTAGGCTACTGGTAGAGCATGTTGAGCTGACAACTAGAGGTGGTCTACTGCTGGAGCATGTTGAGCTGACACCTAGTGGTGGCCTACTGCTAGAGCATGTTGAGCTGACACCTAGGGTTGGCTTACTGCTAGAGCATGTTGAGCTGACACCTAGAGGTAGGCTACTGCTAGAGCAAGTTGAGCTGACACCTAGTGGTGGCCTACTGCTAGAGCATTTTGAGCTGACACCTAGTGGTGGCCTACTGCTGGAGCATGTTGAGCTGACACCTAGTGGTGGCCTACTGCTAGAGCATGTTGAGCTGACACCTAGAGGTATGCTAATGCTAGTGCATGTTGAGCTGACACCTAGAGGTGGCCTACTGCTAGCGCATGTTGAGCTGACACCTAGAGGTAGCTTACTGCTAGAGCATGTTGAGCTGACACCTAGTGGTGGCCTACTGCTAGAGCATGTTGAGCTGACACCTAGTGGTGGCCTACTGCTAGTGCATGTTGAACTGACACCTAGAGGTGGCCTACTGCTAGAGCATGTTGAGCTGACACCTAGAGGTATGCTACTGCTAGAGCATGTTGAGCTGACACCTAGAGGTAGGCTACTGCTAGAGCATGTTGGGCTGACACCTAGTGGTGGCCTACTGCTAGAGCATGTTGAGCTGACACCTAGAAGTAGGCTACTGCTAGAGCATGTTGAGGTGACACCTTGAGGTAGGCTACTGCTAGAGCATGTTGAGCTGACACCTAGTGGTGGCCTACTGCTAGAGCATGTTGAGCTGACACCTAGTGGTGGCCTACTGCTGGAGCATATTGAGCTGACACCTAGTGGTGGTCTACTGCTAGAGCATGTTGAGCTGACACCTAGAGGTATGCTACTGCTAGAGCATGTTGAGCAGACACCCATAGGTAGGCCTACTGCTAGAGCATGTTGAGCTAACACCTAGTGGTAGCCTACTGCTAGAGCATGTTGAGCTGACACCTAGAGTTAGGCTACTGGTAGAGCATGTTGAGCTGACAACTAGAGGTGGTCTACTGCTGGAGCATGTTGAGCTGACACCTAGTGGTGGCCTACTGCTAGAGCATGTTGAGCTGACACCTAGGGTTGGCTTACTGCTAGAGCATGTTGAGCTGTCACCTAGAGGTAGGCTACTGCTAGAGCAAGTTGAGCTGACACCTAGTGGTGGCCTACTGCTAGAGCATTTTGAGCTGACACCTAGTGGTGGCCTACTGCTGGAGCATGTTGAGCTGACACCTAGTGGTGGCCTACTGCTAGAGCATGTTGAGCTGACACCTAGAGGTATGCTAATGCTAGTGCATGTTGAGCTGACACCTAGAGGTGGCCTACTGCTAGCGCATGTTGAGCTGACACCTAGAGGTAGCTTACTGCTAGAGCATGTTGAGCTGACACCTAGTGGTGGCCTACTGCTAGAGCATGTTGAGCTGACACCTAGTGGTGGCCTACTGCTAGTGCATGTTGAGCTGACACCTAGAGGTGGCCTACTGCTAGAGCATGTTGAGCTGACACCAAGAGGTAAGCTACTGCTAGAGCATGTTGAGCTGACACCTAGTGGTGGCCTACTGCTAGAGCATGTTGAGCTGATACCTAGTGGTTGGCCTACTGCTAGAGCATGTTGAGCTGACACCTAGTGGTGGCCTACTGCTGGAGCATGTTGAGCTGACACCTGATGGTGGCCTACTGCTGGAGCATGTTGAGCTGACACCTAGTGGTGGCCTACTGCTAGAGCATGTTGAGCTGACACCTAGAGGTATGCTAATGCTAGTGCATGTTGAGCTGACACCTAGAGGTGGCCTACTGCTAGCGCATGTTGAGCTGACACCTAGAGGTAGCTTACTGCTAGAGCATGTTGAGCTGACACCTAGTGGTGGCCTACTGCTAGAGCATGTTGAGCTGACACCTAGTGGTGGCCTACTGCTAGTGCATGTTGAACTGACACCTAGAGGTGGCCTACTGCTAGAGCATGTTGAGCTGACACCTAGAGGTATGCTACTGCTAGAGCATGTTGAGCTGACACCTAGAGGTAGGCTACTGCTAGAGCATGTTGGGCTGACACCTAGTGGTGGCCTACTGCTAGAGCATGTTGAGCTGACACCTAGAAGTAGGCTACTGCTAGAGCATGTTGAGGTGACACCTTGAGGTAGGCTACTGCTAGAGCATGTTGAGCTGACACCTAGTGGTGGCCTACTGCTAGAGCATGTTGAGCTGACACCTAGTGGTGGCCTACTGCTGGAGCATATTGAGCTGACACCTAGTGGTGGTCTACTGCTAGAGCATGTTGAGCTGACACCTAGAGGTATGCTACTGCTAGAGCATGTTGAGCAGACACCCATAGGTAGGCCTACTGCTAGAGCATGTTGAGCTAACACCTAGTGGTAGCCTACTGCTAGAGCATGTTGAGCTGACACCTAGAGTTAGGCTACTGGTAGAGCATGTTGAGCTGACAACTAGAGGTGGTCTACTGCTGGAGCATGTTGAGCTGACACCTAGTGGTGGCCTACTGCTAGAGCATGTTGAGCTGACACCTAGGGTTGGCTTACTGCTAGAGCATGTTGAGCTGACACCTAGAGGTAGGCTACTGCTAGAGCAAGTTGAGCTGACACCTAGTGGTGGCCTACTGCTAGAGCATTTTGAGCTGACACCTAGTGGTGGCCTACTGCTGGAGCATGTTGAGCTGACACCTAGTGGTGGCCTACTGCTAGAGCATGTTGAGCTGACACCTAGAGGTATGCTAATGCTAGTGCATGTTGAGCTGACACCTAGAGGTGGCCTACTGCTAGCGCATGTTGAGCTGACACCTAGAGGTAGCTTACTGCTAGAGCATGTTGAGCTGACACCTAGTGGTGGCCTACTGCTAGAGCATGTTGAGCTGACACCTAGTGGTGGCCTACTGCTAGTGCATGTTGAGCTGACACCTAGAGGTGGCCTACTGCTAGAGCATGTTGAGCTGACACCAAGAGGTAAGCTACTGCTAGAGCATGTTGAGCTGACACCTGATGGTGGCCTACTGCTAGAGCATGTTGAGCTGACACCTAGTGGTGGCCTACTGCTAGAGCATGTTGAGCTGACACCTAGAGGTGTCTAACTGCTAGAGGATGTTGAGCTGACACCTAGTTGTAGGCTACTGCTAGAGCATGTTGAGCTGACACCCAGAGGTAGGCTACTGCTAGAGCATGTTGAGCTGACACCTAGAGGTAGGCCTACTGCTAGAGCATGTTGAGCTGACACCTAGAGGGAGCTTACTGCTAGAGCATGTTGAGCTGACACCTAGTGGTGGCCTACTGCTAGAGCATGTTGAGCTGACACCTAGAGGTGGCCTACTGCTAGAGCATGTTGAGCTGACACCTAGAGGTATGCTACTGCTAGAGCATGTTGAGCTGACACCAAAGGGTAGGCTACTGCTAGATCATGTTGAGCTGACACCCAGAGGTAGGCTCCTGCTAGAGCATGTTGAGCTGACACCTAGAGGTAGGCTACTGCTGGAGCATGTTGGGCTGACACCTAGTGGTGGCCTACTGCTAGAGCATGTTGAGCTGACATCTAGAGGTAGGCCACTGCTAGAGCATGTTGAGCTGACACCTAGAGGAGGCCTACTGCTAGAGCTTGTTGAGCTGACACCTAGAGGTAGCTTACTGCTAGAGCATGTTGAGCTGACACCTAGTGGTGGCCTACTGCTAGAGCATGTTGAGCTGACACCTAGAGGTGGCCTACTGCTAGAGCATGTTGAGCCGACACCTAGAGGTAGGCTACTGCTGGAGCATGTTGAGCTGACACCTTGTGGTGGCCTACTGCTAGAGCATGTTGAGCTGACACCTATTGGTGGCCTACTGCTAGAGCATGTTGAGCTGACACCTAGAGGTAGGCTACTGCTAGAGCATGTCGAGATGACACCCAGAGGTAGGCTACTCCTAGAGCATGTTGAGCTGACTCCTAGTGGTGGCCTACTGCTATAGCATGTTGAGCTGACACCTAGTGGTAGGCTACTGCTAGAGCATGTTGAGCTGACACCTAGAGGTAGGCTACTGCTAGAGCATGTTGAGCTGACACCCAGAGGTAGGCTACTGCTAGAGCATGTTGAGCAGACACCTAGAGGTAGGCTACTGCTGGAGCATGTTGAGCTGACATCTAGAGGTAGGCTACTGCTAGAGCATGTTGAGCTGACACCTAGTGGTGACCTACTGCTAGAGCATGTTGAGCTGACACCTAGTGGTGGCCCACTGCTAGAGCATGTTGAGCTGACACCTAGAGGTGGCCTACTGCTAGAGCATGTTGAGCTGACACCAAGAGGTAGGCTACTGTTAGAGCATATTGAGCTGACACCTTGTGGTGGCCTACTGCTAGATTATGTTGAGCTGACACCTAGTGGTAGCCTACTGCTAGAGCATGTGGAGCTGACACCTAGAGATGGCCTACTGCTAGAGCATGTTGAGCTGACACCTAGAGGTAGGCTACTGCTAGAGCATGTTGAGCTGACACCTAGTGGTGGCCTACTGCTAGAGCATGTTGAGCTGACCCCTAGTGGTGGCCTACTGCTGGAGCATGTTGAGCTGACAACTAGTGGTGGCCTACTGCTAGAGCATGTTGAGCTGACACCTAGAGGTAGGCTTCTGCTAGAGCAAGTTGAGCTGACACCTAGTGGTGGCCTACTGCTAGAGCATGTTGAGCTGACACCTAGTGGTGGCCTACTGCTAGAGCATGTTGAGCTGACACCTAGAGGTAGGCTACTGCTAGAGCATGTCGAGATGACACCCAGAGGTAGGCTACTCCTAGAGCATGTTGAGCTGACACCTAGAGGAATGCTACTGCTAGAGCATGTTGAGCTGACACCTAGAGGAGGCCTACTGCTAGAGCATGTTGAGCTGACACCTAGAGGTATGCTACTGCTAGAGCATGTTGAGCTGACACCTAGAGGTAGGCTACTGCTAGAGCATGTTGGGCTGACACCTAGTGGTGGCCTACTGCTAGAGCATGTTGAGCTGACACCTAGAGGTAGGCTACTGCTAGAGCATGTTGAGGTGACACCTTGAGGTAGGCTACTGCTAGAGCATGTTGAGCTGACACCTAGTGGTGGCCTACTGCTAGAGCATGTTGAGCTGACACCTAGTGGTGGCCTACTGCTGGAGCATATTGAGCTGACACCTAGTGGTGGTCTACTGCTAGAGCATGTTGAGCTGACACCTAGAGGTATGCTACTGCTAGAGCATGTTGAGCAGACACCCATAGGTAGGCCTACTGCTAGAGCATGTTGAGCTAACACCTAGTGGTAGCCTACTGCTAGAGCATGTTGAGCTGACACCTAGAGTTAGGCTACTGGTAGAGCATGTTGAGCTGACAACTAGAGGTGGTCTACTGCTGGAGCATGTTGAGCTGACACCTAGTGGTGGCCTACTGCTAGAGCATGTTGAGCTGACACCTAGGGTTGGCTTACTGCTAGAGCATGTTGAGCTGACACCTAGAGGTAGGCTACTGCTAGAGCAAGTTGAGCTGACACCTAGTGGTGGCCTACTGCTAGAGCATTTTGAGCTGACACCTAGTGGTGGCCTACTGCTGGAGCATGTTGAGCTGACACCTAGTGGTGGCCTACTGCTAGAGCATGTTGAGCTGACACCTAGAGGTATGCTAATGCTAGTGCATGTTGAGCTGACACCTAGAGGTGGCCTACTGCTAGCGCATGTTGAGCTGACACCTAGAGGTAGCTTACTGCTAGAGCATGTTGAGCTGACACCTAGTGGTGGCCTACTGCTAGAGCATGTTGAGCTGACACCTAGTGGTGGCCTACTGCTAGTGCATGTTGAACTGACACCTAGAGGTGGCCTACTGCTAGAGCATGTTGAGCTGACACCTAGAGGTATGCTACTGCTAGAGCATGTTGAGCTGACACCTAGAGGTAGGCTACTGCTAGAGCATGTTGGGCTGACACCTAGTGGTGGCCTACTGCTAGAGCATGTTGAGCTGACACCTAGAAGTAGGCTACTGCTAGAGCATGTTGAGGTGACACCTTGAGGTAGGCTACTGCTAGAGCATGTTGAGCTGACACCTAGTGGTGGCCTACTGCTAGAGCATGTTGAGCTGACACCTAGTGGTGGCCTACTGCTGGAGCATATTGAGCTGACACCTAGTGGTGGTCTACTGCTAGAGCATGTTGAGCTGACACCTAGAGGTATGCTACTGCTAGAGCATGTTGAGCAGACACCCATAGGTAGGCCTACTGCTAGAGCATGTTGAGCTAACACCTAGTGGTAGCCTACTGCTAGAGCATGTTGAGCTGACACCTAGAGTTAGGCTACTGGTAGAGCATGTTGAGCTGACAACTAGAGGTGGTCTACTGCTGGAGCATGTTGAGCTGACACCTAGTGGTGGCCTACTGCTAGAGCATGTTGAGCTGACACCTAGGGTTGGCTTACTGCTAGAGCATGTTGAGCTGACACCTAGAGGTAGGCTACTGCTAGAGCAAGTTGAGCTGACACCTAGTGGTGGCCTACTGCTAGAGCATTTTGAGCTGACACCTAGTGGTGGCCTACTGCTGGAGCATGTTGAGCTGACACCTAGTGGTGGCCTACTGCTAGAGCATGTTGAGCTGACACCTAGAGGTATGCTAATGCTAGTGCATGTTGAGCTGACACCTAGAGGTGGCCTACTGCTAGCGCATGTTGAGCTGACACCTAGAGGTAGCTTACTGCTAGAGCATGTTGAGCTGACACCTAGTGGTGGCCTACTGCTGGAGCATGTTGAGCTGACACCTAGTGGTGGCCTACTGCTAGTGCATGTTGAGCTGACACCTAGAGGTGGCCTACTGCTAGAGCATGTTGAGCTGACACCAAGAGGTAAGCTACTGCTAGAGCATGTTGAGCTGACACCTAGTGGTGGCCTACTGCTAGAGCATGTTGAGCTGATACCTAGTGGTTGGCCTACTGCTAGAGCATGTTGAGCTGACACCTAGTGGTGGCCTACTGCTGGAGCATGTTGAGCTGACACCTGATGGTGGCCTACTGCTGGAGCATGTTGAGCTGACACCTAGTGGTGGCCTACTGCTAGAGCATGTTGAGCTGACACCTAGAGGTGTCTAACTGCTAGAGGATGTTGAGCTGACACCTAGTTGTAGGCTACTGCTAGAGCATGTTGAGCTGACACCCAGAGGTAGGCTACTGCTAGAGCATGTTGAGCTGACACCTAGAGGTAGGCCTACTGCTAGAGCATGTTGAGCTGACACCTAGAGGGAGCTTACTGCTAGAGCATGTTGAGCTGACACCTAGTGGTGGCCTACTGCTAGAGCATGTTGAGCTGACACCTAGAGGTGGCCTACTGCTAGAGCATGTTGAGCTGACACCTAGAGGTATGCTACTGCTAGAGCATGTTGAGCTGACACCAAAGGGTAGGCTACTGCTAGATCATGTTGAGCTGACACCCAGAGGTAGGCTCCTGCTAGAGCATGTTGAGATGACACCTAGAGGTAGGCTACTGCTGGAGCATGTTGGGCTGACACCTAGTGGTGGCCTACTGCTAGAGCATGTTGAGCTGACATCTAGAGGTAGGCCACTGCTAGAGCATGTTGAGCTGACACCTAGAGGAGGCCTACTGCTAGAGCTTGTTGAGCTGACACCTAGAGGTAGCTTACTGCTAGAGCATGTTGAGCTGACACCTAGTGGTGGCCTACTGCTAGAGCATGTTGAGCTGACACCTAGAGGTGGCCTACTGCTAGAGCATGTTGAGCCGACACCTAGAGGTAGGCTACTGCTGGAGCATGTTGAGCTGACACCTTGTGGTGGCCTACTGCTAGAGCATGTTGAGCTGACACCTATTGGTGGCCTACTGCTAGAGCATGTTGAGCTGACACCTAGAGGTAGGCTACTGCTAGAGCATGTCGAGATGACACCCAGAGGTAGGCTACTCCTAGAGCATGTTGAGCTGACTCCTAGTGGTGGCCTACTGCTATAGCATGTTGAGCTGACACCTAGTGGTAGGCTACTGCTAGAGCATGTTGAGCTGACACCTAGAGGTAGGCTACTGCTAGAGCATGTTGAGCTGACACCCAGAGGTAGGCTACTGCTAGAGCATGTTGAGCAGACACCTAGAGGTAGGCTACTGCTGGAGCATGTTGAGCTGACATCTAGAGGTAGGCTACTGCTAGAGCATGTTGAGCTGACACCTAGTGGTGACCTACTGCTAGAGCATGTTGAGCTGACACCTAGTGGTGGCCCACTGCTAGAGCATGTTGAGCTGACACCTAGAGGTGGCCTACTGCTAGAGCATGTTGAGCTGACACCAAGAGGTAGGCTACTGTTAGAGCATATTGAGCTGACACCTTGTGGTGGCCTACTGCTAGATTATGTTGAGCTGACACCTAGTGGTAGCCTACTGCTAGAGCATGTGGAGCTGACACCTAGAGGTGGCCTACTGCTAGAGCATGTTGAGCTGACACCTAGAGGTAGGCTACTGCTAGAGCATGTTGAGCTGACACCTAGTGGTGGCCTACTGCTAGAGCATGTTGAGCTGACCCCTAGTGGTGGCCTACTGCTGGAGCATGTTGAGCTGACACCTAGTGGTGGCCTACTGCTAGAGCATGTTGAGCTGACACCTAGAGGTAGGCTTCTGCTAGAGCAAGTTGAGCTGACACCTAGTGGTGGCCTACTGCTAGAGCATGTTGAGCTGACACCTAGAGGTAGGCTTCTGCTAGAGCAAGTTGAGCTGACACCTAGTGGTGGCCTACTGCTAGAGCATGTTGAGCTGACCCCTAGTGGTGGCCTACTGCTGGAGCATGTTGAGCTGACACCTAGTGGTGACCTACTGCTAGAGCATGTTGAGCTGACATCTAGAGGTGCCTACTGCTAGAGCATGCTGAGCTGACACCTAGAGGTATGCTACTGCTAGAGCATGTTGAGCTGACACCTAGAGGTGGCCTACTGCTAGAGCATGCTGAGCTGACATCTAGAGGTAGCTTACTGAAAGAGCATGTTGAGCTGACACCTAGATGTGCCTACTGCTAGAGCATGTTGAGCTGACACCTAGAGGTGCCTACTGCTAGAGCATGCTGAGCTGACACCTAGAGGTATGCTACTGCTAGAGCATGTTGAGCTGACACCTAGAGGTGGCCTACTGCTAGAGCATGTTGAGCTGACACCTAAAGGTGCCTACTGCTAGAGCATGTTGAGCTGACACCTAGAGGTGACCTACTGCTAGAGCATGTTGAGCTGACACCTAGAGGTAGCCTACTGCTAGAGCATGTTGAGCTGACACCTAGAGGTAGGCTACTGCTAGAGCAAGTTGAGCTGAAACCTAGTGGTGGCCTACTGCTAGAGCATTTTGAGCTGACACCTGGTGGTGGCCTACTGCTGGAGCATGTTGAGCTGACACCTAGAGGTGGCCTACGGCTAGAGCATGTTGAGCTGACACCTAGAGGTAGCTTACTGCTAGAATATGTTGAGCTGACACCTAGTGGTGGCCTACTGCTAGAGCATGTTGAGCTGACACCTAGTGGTGGTCTACTGCTAGAGCATGTTGAGCTGACACCTAGAGGTGGCCTACTGCTAGAGCATGTTGAGCTGACACCAAGAGGTAGGCTACTGCTAGAGCATGTTGAGCTGACACCTAGTGGTGGCCTACTGCTAGAGCATGTTGAGCTGATACCTAGTGGTTGGCCTATTGCTAGAGCATGTTGAGCTGACACCTAGTGGTGGCCTACTGCTGGAGCATGTTGAGCTGACACCTGATGGTGGCCTACTGCTGGAGCATGTTGAGCTGACACCTAGTGGTGGCCTACTGCTAGAGCATGTTGAGCTGACACCTAGAGGTGTCCAACTGCTAGAGGATGTTGAGCTGACACCTAGTTGTAGGCTACTGCTAGAGCATGTTGAGCTGACACCTAGAGGTAGGCTACTGCTAGAGCATGTTGAACTGACATCTAGAGGTAGGCTACTGCTAGAGCATGTTGAGATGACACCTAGAGGTATGCTACTGCTAGAGCATGTTGAGCTGACACCAAAGGGTAGGCTACTGCTAGATCATGTTGAGCTGACACCCAGAGGTAGGCTCCTGCTAGAGCATGTTGAGATGACACCTAGAGGTAGGCTACTGCTGGAGCATGTTGGGCTGACACCTAGTGGTGGCCTACTGCTAGAGCATGTTGAGCTGACATCTAGAGGTAGGCCACTGCTAGAGCATGTTGAGCTGACACCTAGAGGAGGCCTACTGCTAGAGCTTGTTGAGCTGACACCTAGAGGTAGCTTACTGCTAGAGCATGTTGAGCTGACACCTAGTGGTGGCCTACTGCTAGAGCATGTTGAGCTGACACCTAGAGGTGGCCTACTGCTAGAGCATGTTGAGCCGACACCTAGAGGTAGGCTACTGCTGGAGCATGTTGAGCTGACACCTTGTGGTGGCCTACTGCTAGAGCATGTTGAGCTGACACCTATTGGTGGCCTACTGCTAGAGCATGTTGAGCTGACACCTAGAGGTAGGCTACTGCTAGAGCATGTCGAGATGACACCCAGAGGTAGGCTACTCCTAGAGCATGTTGAGCTGACTCCTAGTGGTGGCCTACTGCTATAGCATGTTGAGCTGACACCTAGTGGTAGGCTACTGCTAGAGCATGTTGAGCTGACACCTAGAGGTAGGCTACTGCTAGAGCATGTTGAGCTGACACCCGGAGGTAGGCTACTGCTAGAGCATGTTGAGCAGACACCTAGAGGTAGGCTACTGCTGGAGCATGTTGAGCTGACATCTAGAGGTAGGCTACTGCTAGAGCATGTTGAGCTGACACCTAGTGGTGACCTACTGCTAGAGCATGTTGAGCTGACACCTAGTGGTGGCCCACTGCTAGAGCATGTTGAGCTGACACCTAGAGGTGGCCTACTGCTAGAGCATGTTGAGCTGACACCAAGAGGTAGGCTACTGTTAGAGCATATTGAGCTGACACCTTGTGGTGGCCTACTGCTAGATTATGTTGAGCTGACACCTAGTGGTAGCCTACTGCTAGAGCATGTGGAGCTGACACCTAGAGGTGGCCTACTGCTAGAGCATGTTGAGCTGACACCTAGAGGTAGGCTACTGCTAGAGCATGTTGAGCTGACACCTAGTGGTGGCCTACTGCTAGAGCATGTTGAGCTGACCCCTAGTGGTGGCCTACTGCTGGAGCATGTTGAGCTGACACCTAGTGGTGGCCTACTGCTAGAGCATGTTGAGCTGACACCTAGAGGTAGGCTTCTGCTAGAGCAAGTTGAGCTGACACCTAGTGGTGGCCTACTGCTAGAGCATGTTGAGCTGACACCTAGAGGTAGGCTTCTGCTAGAGCAAGTTGAGCTGACACCTAGTGGTGGCCTACTGCTAGAGCATGTTGAGCTGACCCCTAGTGGTGGCCTACTGCTGGAGCATGTTGAGCTGACACCTAGTGGTGACCTACTGCTAGAGCATGTTGAGCTGACATCTAGAGGTGCCTACTGCTAGAGCATGCTGAGCTGACACCTAGAGGTATGCTACTGCTAGAGCATGTTGAGCTGACACCTAGAGGTGGCCTACTGCTAGAGCATGCTGAGCTGACATCTAGAGGTAGCTTACTGAAAGAGCATGTTGAGCTGACACCTAGATGTGCCTACTGCTAGAGCATGTTGAGCTGACACCTAGAGGTGCCTACTGCTAGAGCATGCTGAGCTGACACCTAGAGGTATGCTACTGCTAGAGCATGTTGAGCTGACACCTAGAGGTGGCCTACTGCTAGAGCATGTTGAGCTGACACCTAAAGGTGCCTACTGCTAGAGCATGTTGAGCTGACACCTAGAGGTGACCTACTGCTAGAGCATGTTGAGCTGACACCTAGAGGTAGCCTACTGCTAGAGCATGTTGAGCTGACACCTAGAGGTAGGCTACTGCTAGAGCAAGTTGAGCTGAAACCTAGTGGTGGCCTACTGCTAGAGCATTTTGAGCTGACACCTGGTGGTGGCCTACTGCTGGAGCATGTTGAGCTGACACCTAGAGGTGGCCTACGGCTAGAGCATGTTGAGCTGACACCTAGAGGTAGCTTACTGCTAGAATATGTTGAGCTGACACCTAGTGGTGGCCTACTGCTAGAGCATGTTGAGCTGACACCTAGTGGTGGTCTACTGCTAGAGCATGTTGAGCTGACACCTAGAGGTGGCCTACTGCTAGAGCATGTTGAGCTGACACCAAGAGGTAGGCTACTGCTAGAGCATGTTGAGCTGACACCTAGTGGTGGCCTACTGCTAGAGCATGTTGAGCTGATACCTAGTGGTTGGCCTATTGCTAGAGCATGTTGAGCTGACACCTAGTGGTGGCCTACTGCTGGAGCATGTTGAGCTGACACCTGATGGTGGCCTACTGCTGGAGCATGTTGAGCTGACACCTAGTGGTGGCCTACTGCTAGAGCATGTTGAGCTGACACCTAGAGGTGTCCAACTGCTAGAGGATGTTGAGCTGACACCTAGTTGTAGGCTACTGCTAGAGCATGTTGAGCTGACACCTAGAGGTAGGCTACTGCTAGAGCATGTTGAACTGACATCTAGAGGTAGGCTACTGCTAGAGCATGTTGAGATGACACCTAGTGGTGGCCTACTGCTAGAGCATGTTGAGCTGACACCTAGAGGTAGGCTACTGCTAGAGCATATTGAGCTGACACCTAGATGTATGCTACTGCTAGAGCATGTTGAGCTGACACCTAGTGGTGGCCTACTGCTAGAGCATGTTGAGCTGACACCTAGAGGTGGCCTACTGCTAGAGCATGTTGAGCTGACACCTAGAGGTAGACTACTGCTAGAGCATGTTGAGCTGACACCTAGTGGTGGCCTACTGCTGGAGCATGTTGAGCTGACACCTAGTGGTGACCTACTGCTAGAGCATGTTGAGCTGACACCTAGTGGTGGCCCACTGCTAGAGCATGATGAGCTGACACCTAGAGGTGGCCTACTGCTAGAGCATGTTGAGCTGACACCAAGAGGTAGGCTACTGTTAGAGCATATTGAGCTGACACCTTGTGGTGGTCTACTGCTAGATTATGTTGAGCTGACACCTAGTGGTAGCCTACTGCTAGAGCATGTTGAGCTGACACCTAGAGGTGGCCTACTGCTGGAGCATGTTGAGCTGACACCTAGAGGTGGCCTACGGCTAGAGCATGTTGAGCTGACACCTAGAGGTAGCTTACTGCTAGAATATGTTGAGCTGACACCTAGTGGTGGCCTACTGCTAGAGCATGTTGAGCTGACACCTAGTGGTGGTCTACTGCTAGAGCATGTTGAGCTGACACCTAGAGGTGGCCTACTGCTAGAGCATGTTGAGCTGACACCAAGAGGTAGGCTACTGCTAGTGCATGTTGAGCTGACGCCTAGAGGTAGCTTACTGCTAGAGCATGTTGAGCTGACACCTAGTGGTGGCCTACTGCTAGAGCATGTTGAGCTGACACCTAGAGGTGGCCTACTTCTAGAGCATGTTGAGCTGACACCTAGAGGTATGCTACTGCTAGAGCATGTTGAGCTGACACCTAGAGGTAGACTACTGCTAGAGCATGTTGAGCTGACACCTAGAGGTGGCCTACTGCTAGAGCATGTTGAGCTGACACCAAGAGGTAAGCTACTGCTAGAGCATGTTGAGCTGACACCTAGTGGTGGCCTACTGCTAGAGCATGTTGAGCTGATACCTAGTGGTTGGCCTAGTGCTAGAGCATGTTGAGCTGACACCTAGTGGTGGCCTACTGCTGAAGCATGTTGAGCTGACACCTGATGGTGGCCTACTGCTGGAGCATGTTGAGCTGACACCTAGTGGTGGCCTACTGCTAGAGCATGTTGAGCTGACACCTAGAGGTGTCTAACTGCTAGAGGATGTTGAGCTGACACCTAGTTGTAGGCTACTGCTAGAGCATGTTGAGCTGACACCCAGAGGAAGGCTACTGCTAGAGCATGTTGAGCTGACACCTAGAGGTAGGCCTACTGCTAGAGCATGTTGAGCTGACACCTAGAGGTAGCTTACTGCTAGAGCATGTTGAGCTGACACCTAGTGGTGGCCTACTGCTAGAGCATGTTGAGCTGACACCTAGAGGTGGCCTACTGCTAGAGCATGTTGAGCTGACACCTAGAGGTATGCTACTGCTAGAGCATGTTGAGCTGACACCAAAGGGTAGGCTACTGCTAGATCATGTTGAGCTGACACCCAGAGGTAGGCTCCTGCTAGAGCATGTTGAGCTGACACCTAGAGGTAGGCTACTGCTGGAGCATGTTGGGCTGACACCTAGTGGTGGCCTACTGCTAGAGCATGTTGAGCTGACATCTAGAGGTAGGCTACTGCTAGAGCATGTTGAGCTGACACCTAGAGGTATGCTACTACTAGAGCATGTTGGGCTGACACCTAGAGGTATGCTACTGCTAGAGCATGTTGAGCTGACACCTAGAGGTATGCTACTGCTAGAGCATGTTGAGCTGACACCTAGAGGTGTCCAACTGCTAGAGGATGTTGAGCTGACACCTAGTTGTAGGCTACTGCTAGAGCATGTTGAGCTGACACCTAGAGGTAGGCTACTGCTAGAGCATGTTGAACTGACATCTAGAGGTAGGCTACTGCTAGAGCATGTTGAGATGACACCTAGTGGTGGCCTACTGCTAGAGCATGTTGAGCTGACACCTAGAGGTAGGCTACTGCTAGAGCATATTGAGCTGACACCTAGACGTATGCTACTGCTAGAGCATGTTGAGCTGACACCTAGTGGTGGCCTACTGCTAGAGCATGTTGAGCTGACACCTAGAGGTGGCCTACTGCTAGAGCATGTTGAGCTGACACCTAGAGGTAGACTACTGCTAGAGCATGTTGAGCTGACACCTAGTGGTGGCCTACTGCTGGAGCATGTTGAGCTGACACCTAGTGGTGACCTACTGCTAGAGCATGTTGAGCTGACACCTAGTGGTGGCCCACTGCTAGAGCATGTTGAGCTGACACCTAGAGGTGGCCTACTGCTAGAGCATGTTGAGCTGACACCAAGAGGTAGGCTACTGTTAGAGCATATTGAGCTGACACCTTGTGGTGGTCTACTGCTAGATTATGTTGAGCTGACACCTAGTGGTAGCCTACTGCTAGAGCATGTTGAGCTGACACCTAGAGGTGGCCTACTGCTGGAGCATGTTGAGCTGACACCTAGAGGTGGCCTACGGCTAGAGCATGTTGAGCTGACACCTAGAGGTAGCTTACTGCTAGAATATGTTGAGCTGACACCTAGTGGTGGCCTACTGCTAGAGCATGTTGAGCTGACACCTAGTGGTGGTCTACTGCTAGAGCATGTTGAGCTGACACCTAGAGGTGGCCTACTGCTAGAGCATGTTGAGCTGACACCAAGAGGTAGGCTACTGCTAGTGCATGTTGAGCTGACGCCTAGAGGTAGCTTACTGCTAGAGCATGTTGAGCTGACACCTAGTGGTGGCCTACTGCTAGAGCATGTTGAGCTGACACCTAGAGGTGGCCTACTTCTAGAGCATGTTGAGCTGACACCTAGAGGTATGCTACTGCTAGAGCATGTTGAGCTGACACCTAGAGGTAGACTACTGCTAGAGCATGTTGAGCTGACACCTAGAGGTGGCCTACTGCTAGAGCATGTTGAGCTGACACCAAGAGGTAAGCTACTGCTAGAGCATGTTGAGCTGACACCTAGTGGTGGCCTACTGCTAGAGCATGTTGAGCTGATACCTAGTGGTTGGCCTACTGCTAGAGCATGTTGAGCTGACACCTAGTGGTGGCCTACTGCTGAAGCATGTTGAGCTGACACCTGATGGTGGCCTACTGCTGGAGCATGTTGAGCTGACACCTAGTGGTGGCCTACTGCTAGAGCATGTTGAGCTGACACCTAGAGGTGTCTAACTGCTAGAGGATGTTGAGCTGACACCTAGTTGTAGGCTACTGCTAGAGCATGTTGAGCTGACACCCAGAGGAAGGCTACTGCTAGAGCATGTTGAGCTGACACCTAGAGGTAGGCCTACTGCTAGAGCATGTTGAGCTGACACCTAGAGGTAGCTTACTGCTAGAGCATGTTGAGCTGACACCTAGTGGTGGCCTACTGCTAGAGCATGTTGAGCTGACACCTAGAGGTGGCCTACTGCTAGAGCATGTTGAGCTGACACCTAGAGGTATGCTACTGCTAGAGCATGTTGAGCTGACACCAAAGGGTAGGCTACTGCTAGATCATGTTGAGCTGACACCCAGAGGTAGGCTCCTGCTAGAGCATGTTGAGCTGACACCTAGAGGTAGGCTACTGCTGGAGCATGTTGGGCTGACACCTAGTGGTGGCCTACTGCTAGAGCATGTTGAGCTGACATCTAGAGGTAGGCTACTGCTAGAGCATGTTGAGCTGACACCTAGAGGTATGCTACTACTAGAGCATGTTGGGCTGACACCTAGAGGTATGCTACTGCTAGAGCATGTTGAGCTGACACCTAGAGGTATGCTACTGCTAGAGCATGTTGAGCTGACACCTAGGGTTGGCTTACTGCTAGAGCATGTTGAGCTGACACCTAGTTGTAGGCTACTGCTAGAGCATGTTGAGCTGACACCTAGAGGTAGGCTACTGCTAGAGCATGTTGAGCTGACATCTAGAGGTAGGCTACTGCTAGAGCATGTTGGGCTGACACCTAGTGGTGGCCTACTGCTAGAGCATGTTGAGCTGACACCTAGTGGTGGCCTACTGCTACAGCATGTTGAGCTGACACCTAGAGGTAGAATACTGCTAGAGCATGTTGAGCTGACACCTAGTGGTGGCCTACTGCTAGAGCATGTTGAGCTGACACCTAGAGTTGGCCTACTGCTAGAGCATGTTGAGCTGCCACCTAGAGGTAGGCTACTAATAGAGCATGTTGAGCTGACACCTAGAGGAATGCTACTGCTAGAGCATGTTGAGCTGACACCTAGAGGAGGCCTACTGCTAGAGCATGTTGAGCTGACACCTAGAGGTAGCTTACTGCTAGAGCATGTTGAGCTGACACCTAGTGGTGGCCTACTGCTAGAGCATGTTGAGCTGACACCTAGAGGTGGCCTACTGCTAGAACATGTTGAGCTGACACCTAGAGGTATGCTACTGCAAGAGCATGTTGAGCTGACACCTAGAGGTAGGCTACTGCTAGAGCATGTTGGGCTGACACCTAGTGGTGGCCTACTGCTAGAGCATGTTGAGCTGACACCTAGAGGTAGGCTACTGCTAGAGCATGTTGAGCTGACACCTAGAGGTAGGCTACTGCTAGAGCATGTTGAGCTGACACCTAGTGGTGGCCTACTGCTAGAGCATGTTGAGCTGACACCTAGTGGTGGCCTACTACTGGAGCATATTGAGCTGACACCTAGTGGTGGCCTACTGCTAGAGCATGTTGAGCTGACACCTAGAGGTATGCTACTGCTAGAATATGTTGAGCAGACACCTAGAGGTATGCTACTGCTAGAGCATGTTGAGCTGACACCTAGTGGTGGCCTACTGCTAGAGCATGTTGAGCTGACACCTAGAGGTAGACTATTGCTAGAGCATGTTGAACTGACACCTAGTTGTGGCCTACTGCTGGAGCATGTTGAGCTGACACCTAGTGGTGGCCTACTGCTAGAGCATGTTGAGCTGACACCTAGGGGTAGGCTACTAATAGAGCATGTTGAGCTGACACCTAGAGGAATGCTACTGCTAGAGCATGTTGAGCTGACACCTAGAGGAGGCCTACTGCTAGAGCATGTTGAGCTGACACCTAGAGGTAGCTTACTGCTAGAGCATGTTGAGCTGACACCTAGTGGTGGCCTACTGCTAGAGCATGTTGAGCTGACACCTAGAGGTGGCCTACTGCTAGAGCATGTTGAGCTGACACCTAGAGGTATGCTACTGCTAGAGCATGTTGAGCTGACACTTAGAGGTAGGCTACTGCTAGAGCATGTTGAGATGACACCTAGAGGTTGGCTACTGCTAGAGCATGTTGAGCTGACAGCTAGTGGTGGCCTACTGCTAGAGCATATTGAGCTGACACCTAGTGGTGGCCTACTGCTAGAGCATGTTGAGCTGACACCTAGAGGTATGCTACTGCTAGAGCATGTTGAGCAGACACCCATAGGTGGGCCTACTGCTAGGGCATGTTGAGCTGACACCTAGTGGTATCCTACTGCTAGAGCATGTTGAGCTGACACCTAGAGTTAGGCTACTGGTAGAACATGTTGAGCTGACAACTAGAGGTGGTCTACTGCTGGAGCATGTTGAGCTGACACCTAGTGGTGGCCTACTGCTAGAGCATGTTGAGCTGACACCTAGGGTTGGCTTACTGCTAGAGCATGTTGAGCTGACACCTAGTTGTAGGCTACTGCTAGAGCATGTTGAGCTGACACCTAGAGGTAGGCTACTGCTAGAGCATGTTGAGCTGACACCTAGTGGTGGCCTACTGCTACAGCATGTTGAGCTGACACCTAGAGGTAGAATACTGCTTGAGCATATTGAGCTGACACCTAGAGGTATGCTACTGCTAGAGCATGTTGAGCTGACACCTGATGGTGGCCTACTGCTAGAGCATGTTGAGCTGACACCTAGAGGTGGCCTACTGCTAGAGCATGTTGAGCTGACACCTAGAGGTAGACTACTGCTAGAGCATGTTGAGCTGACACCTAGTGGTGGCCTACTGCTGGAGCATGTTGAGCTGACACCTAGTGGTGGCCTACTGCTAGAGCATGTTGAGCTGACACCTAGAGGTAGGCTACTAATAGAGCATGTTGAGCTGACACCTAGAGGTAGGCTACTGCTAGAGCATGTTGAGCTGACACCTAGAGGAGGCCTACTGCTAGAGCATGTTGAGCTGACACCTAGAGGTAGCTTACTGCTAGAGCATGTTGAGCTGACACCTAGTGGTGGCCTACTGCTATAGCATGTTGAGCTGACATCTAGAGGTAGGCTACTGCTAGAGCATGTTGAGCTGACACCTAGTGGTGGCCTACTGCTACAGCATGTTGAGCTGACACCTAGAGGTAGAATACTGCTTGAGCATATTGAGCTGACACCTAGAGGTATGCTACTGCTAGAGCATGTTGAGCTGACACCTGATGGTGGCCTACTGCTAGAGCATGTTGAGCTGACACCTAGAGGTGGCCTACTGCTAGAGCATGTTGAGCTGACACCTAGAGGTAGACTACTGCTAGAGCATGTTGAGCTGACACCTAGTGGTGGCCTACTGCTGGAGCATGTTGAGCTGACACCTAGTGGTGGCCTACTGCTAGAGCATGTTGAGCTGACACCTAGAGGTAGGCTACTAATAGAGCATGTTGAGCTGACACCTAGAGGAATGCTACTGCTAGAGCATGTTGAGCTGACACCAGGAGGAGGCCTACTGCTAGAGCATGTTGAGCTGACACCTAGAGGTAGCTTACTGCTAGAGCATGTTGAGCTGACACCTAGTGGTGGCCTACTGCTATAGCATGTTGAGCTGACACCTAGAGGTGGCCTACTGCTAGAGCATGTTTAGCTGACACCTAGAGGTATGCTACTGCTAGAGCATGTTGAGCTGACACCTAGAGGTAGGATACTGCTAGAGCATGTTGGGCTGACACCTAGTGGTGGCCTACTGCTAGAGCATGTTGAGCTGACACCTAGAGGTAGGCTACTGCTAGAGCATGTTGAGCTGACACCTAGTGGTGGCCTACTGCTGGAGCATGTTGAGCTGACACCTAGTGGTGGCCTACTGCTAGAGCATGTTGAGCTGACACCTAGAGGTAGGCTACTAATAGAGCAGGTTGAGCTGACACCTAGAGGAATGCTACTGCTAGAGCATGTTGAGCTGACACCTAGAGGAGGCCTACTGCTAGAGCATGTTGAGCTGACACCTAGAGGTAGCTTACTGCTAGAGCATGTTGAGCTGACACCTAGTGGTGGCCTACTGCTAGAGCATGTTGAGCTGACACCTAGAGGTGGCCTACTGCTAGAGCATGTTGAGCTGACACCTAGAGGTGGTCTACTGCTAGAGCATGTTGCGCTGACACCTAGAAGTAGGCTACTGCTAGAGCATGTTGGGCTGACACCTAGTGGTGGCCTACTGCTAGAGCATGTTGAGCTGACACCTAGAGGTAGGCTACTGCTAGAGCATGTTGAGCTGACACCTAGAGGTAGGCTACTGCTAGAGCATGTTGAGCTGACACCTAGTGGTGGCCTACTGCTAGAGCATGTTGAGCTGACACCTAGTGGTGGCCTACTACTGGAGCATATTGAGCTGACACCTAGTGGTGGCCTACTGCTAGAGCATGTTGAGCTGACACCTAGAGGTATGCTACTGCTAGAGCATGTTGAGCAGACACCCATAGGTAGGCCTACTGCTAGAGCATGTTTAGCTGACACCTAGTGGTGGCCTACTGCTAGAGCATGTTGAGCTGACACCTAGAGGTAGGCTACTGCTAGAGCATATTGAGCTGACACCTAGAGGTATGCTACTGCTAGAGCATGTTGAGCTGACACCTAGTGGTGGCCTACTGCTAGAGCATGTTGAGCTGACACCTAGAGGTGGCCTACTGCTAGAGCATGTTGAGCTGACACCTAGAGGTAGACTACTGCTAGAGCATGTTGAGCTGACACCTAGTGGTGGCCTACTGCTGGAGCATGTTGAGCTCACACCTAGTGGTGGCCTACTGCTAGAGCATGTTGAGCTGACACCTAGAGGTAGGCTACTAATAGAGCATGTTGAGCTGACACCTAGAGGAATGCTACTGCTAGAGCATGTTGAGCTGACACCTAGAGGAGGCCTACTGCTAGTGCATGTTGAGCTGACACCTAGAGGTAGCTTACTGCTAGAGCATGTTTAGCTGACACCTAGAGGTATGCTACTGCTAGAGCATGTTGAGCTGACACCTAGAGGTAGGATACTGCTAGAGCATGTTGGGCTGACACCTAGTGGTGGCCTACTGCTAGAGCATGTTGAGCTGACACCTAGAGGTAGGCTACTGCTAGAGCATGTTGAGCTGACACCTAGTGGTGGCCTACTGCTGGAGCATGTTGAGCTGACACCTAGTGGTGGCCTACTGCTAGAGCATGTTGAGCTGACACCTAGAGGTAGGCTACTAATAGAGCAGGTTGAGCTGACACCTAGAGGAATGCTACTGCTAGAGCATGTTGAGCTGACACCTAGAGGAGGCCTACTGCTAGAGCATGTTGAGCTGACACCTAGAGGTAGCTTACTGCTAGAGCATGTTGAGCTGACACCTAGTGGTGGCCTACTGCTAGAGCATGTTGAGCTGACACCTAGAGGTGGCCTACTGCTAGAGCATGTTGAGCTGACACCTAGAGGTGGTCTACTGCTAGAGCATGTTGCGCTGACACCTAGAAGTAGGCTACTGCTAGAGCATGTTGGGCTGACACCTAGTGGTGGCCTACTGCTAGAGCATGTTGAGCTGACACCTAGAGGTAGGCTACTGCTAGAGCATGTTGAGCTGACACCTAGAGGTAGGCTACTGCTAGAGCATGTTGAGCTGACACCTAGTGGTGGCCTACTGCTAGAGCATGTTGAGCTGACACCTAGTGGTGGCCTACTACTGGAGCATATTGAGCTGACACCTAGTGGTGGCCTACTGCTAGAGCATGTTGAGCTGACACCTAGAGGTATGCTACTGCTAGAGCATGTTGAGCAGACACCCATAGGTAGGCCTACTGCTAGAGCATGTTTAGCTGACACCTAGTGGTGGCCTACTGCTAGAGCATGTTGAGCTGACACCTAGAGGTAGGCTACTGCTAGAGCATATTGAGCTGACACCTAGAGGTATGCTACTGCTAGAGCATGTTGAGCTGACACCTAGTGGTGGCCTACTGCTAGAGCATGTTGAGCTGACACCTAGAGGTGGCCTACTGCTAGAGCATGTTGAGCTGACACCTAGAGGTAGACTACTGCTAGAGCATGTTGAGCTGACACCTAGTGGTGGCCTACTGCTGGAGCATGTTGAGCTCACACCTAGTGGTGGCCTACTGCTAGAGCATGTTGAGCTGACACCTAGAGGTAGGCTACTAATAGAGCATGTTGAGCTGACACCTAGAGGAATGCTACTGCTAGAGCATGTTGAGCTGACACCTAGAGGAGGCCTACTGCTAGTGCATGTTGAGCTGACACCTAGAGGTAGCTTACTGCTAGAGCATGTTGAGCTGACACCTAGTGGTGGCCTACTGCTAGAGCATGTTGAGCTGACACCTAGAGGTGGCCTACTGCTAGAGCATGTTGAGCTGACACCTAGAGGTATGCTACTGCTAGAGCATGTTGAGCTGACACCTAGAGGTAGACTACTGCTAGAGCATGTTGAGCTGACACCTAGAGGTGGCCTACTGCTAGAGCATGTTGAGCTGACACCAAGAGGTAAGCTACTGCTAGAGCATGTTGAGCTGACACCTAGTGGTGGCCTACTGCTAGAGCATGTTGAGCTGATACCTAGTGGTTGGCCTACTGCTAGAGCATGTTGAGCTGACACCTAGTGGTGGCCTACTGCTGAAGCATGTTGAGCTGACACCTGATGGTGGCCTACTGCTGGAGCATGTTGAGCTGACACCTAGTGGTGGCCTACTGCTAGAGCATGTTGAGCTGACACCTAGAGGTGTCTAACTGCTAGAGGATGTTGAGCTGACACCTAGTTGTAGGCTACTGCTAGAGCATGTTGAGCTGACACCCAGAGGAAGGCTACTGCTAGAGCATGTTGAGCTGACACCTAGAGGTAGGCCTACTGCTAGAGCATGTTGAGCTGACACCTAGAGGTAGCTTACTGCTAGAGCATGTTGAGCTGACACCTAGTGGTGGCCTACTGCTAGAGCATGTTGAGCTGACACCTAGAGGTGGCCTACTGCTAGAGCATGTTGAGCTGACACCTAGAGGTATGCTACTGCTAGAGCATGTTGAGCTGACACCAAAGGGTAGGCTACTGCTAGATCATGTTGAGCTGACACCCAGAGGTAGGCTCCTGCTAGAGCATGTTGAGCTGACACCTAGAGGTAGGCTACTGCTGGAGCATGTTGGGCTGACACCTAGTGGTGGCCTACTGCTAGAGCATGTTGAGCTGACATCTAGAGGTAGGCTACTGCTAGAGCATGTTGAGCTGACACCTAGAGGTATGCTACTACTAGAGCATGTTGGGCTGACACCTAGAGGTATGCTACTGCTAGAGCATGTTGAGCTGACACCTAGAGGTATGCTACTGCTAGAGCATGTTGAGCTGACACCTAGGGTTGGCTTACTGCTAGAGCATGTTGAGCTGACACCTAGTTGTAGGCTACTGCTAGAGCATGTTGAGCTGACACCTAGAGGTAGGCTACTGCTAGAGCATGTTGAGCTGACATCTAGAGGTACGCTACTGCTAGAGCATGTTGAGCTGACACCTAGTGGTGGCCTACTGCTACAGCATGTTGAGCTGACACCTAGAGGTAGAATACTGCTAGAGCATGTTGAGCTGACACCTAGTGGTGGCCTACTGCTAGAGCATGTTGAGCTGACACCTAGAGTTGGCCTACTGCTAGAGCATGTTGAGCTGACACCTAGAGGTATGCTACTGCTAGAGCATGTTGAGCTGACACCTAGAGGTAGGCTACTGCTAGAGCATGTTGGGCTGACACCTAGTGGTGGCCTACTGCTAGAGCATGTTGAGCTGACACCTAGAGGTAGACTACTGCTAGAGCATGTTGAGCTGACACCTAGTGGTGGCCTACTGCTGGAGCATGTTGAGCTGACACCTATTGGTGGCCTACTGCTAGAGCATGTTGAGCTGCCACCTAGAGGTAGGCTACTAATAGAGCATGTTGAGCTGACACCTAGAGGAATGCTACTGCTAGAGCATGTTGAGCTGACACCTAGAGGAGGCCTACTGCTAGAGCATGTTGAGCTGACACCTAGAGGTAGCTTACTGCTAGAGCATGTTGAGCTGACACCTAGTGGTGGCCTACTGCTAGAGCATGTTGAGCTGACACCTAGAGGTGGCCTACTGCTAGAACATGTTGAGCTGACACCTAGAGGTATGCTACTGCTAGAGCATGTTGAGCTGACACCTAGAGGTAGGCTACTGCTAGAGCATGTTGGGCTGACACCTAGTGGTGGCCTACTGCTAGAGCATGTTGAGCTGACACCTAGAGGTAGGCTACTGCTAGAGCATGTTGAGCTGACACCTAGAGGTAGGCTACTGCTAGAGCATGTTGAGCTGACACCTAGTGGTGGCCTACTGCTAGAGCATGTTGAGCTGACACCTAGTGGTGGCCTACTACTGGAGCATATTGAGCTGACACCTAGTGGTGGCCTACTGCTAGAGCATGTTGAGCTGACACCTAGAGGTATGCTACTGCTAGAATATGTTGAGCAGACACCTAGAGGTATGCTACTGCTAGAGCATGTTGAGCTGACACCTAGTGGTGGCCTACTGCTAGAGCATGTTGAGCTGACACCTAGAGGTAGACTATTGCTAGAGCATGTTGAACTGACACCTAGTGGTGGCCTACTGCTGGAGCATGTTGAGCTGACACCTAGTGGTGGCCTACTGCTAGAGCATGTTGAGCTGACACCTAGGGGTAGGCTACTAATAGAGCATGTTGAGCTGACACCTAGAGGAATGCTACTGCTAGAGCATGTTGAGCTGACACCTAGAGGAGGCCTACTGCTAGAGCATGTTGAGCTGACACCTAGAGGTAGCTTACTGCTAGAGCATGTTGAGCTGACACCTAGTGGTGGCCTACTGCTAGAGCATGTTGAGCTGACACCTAGAGGTGGCCTACTGCTAGAGCATGTTGAGCTGACACCTAGAGGTATGCTACTGCTAGAGCATGTTGAGCTGACACTTAGAGGTAGGCTACTGCTAGAGCATGTTGAGATGACACCTAGAGGTTGGCTACTGCTAGAGCATGTTGAGCTGACACCTAGTGGTGGCCTACTGCTAGAGCATATTGAGCTGACACCTAGTGGTGGCCTACTGCTAGAGCATGTTGAGCTGACACCTAGAGGTATGCTACTGCTAGAGCATGTTGAGCAGACACCCATAGGTGGGCCTACTGCTAGGGCATGTTGAGCTGACACCTAGTGGTATCCTACTGCTAGAGCATGTTGAGCTGACACCTAGAGTTAGGCTACTGGTAGAGCATGTTGAGCTGACAACTAGAGGTGGTCTACTGCTGGAGCATGTTGAGCTGACACCTAGTGGTGGCCTACTGCTAGAGCATGTTGAGCTGACACCTAGGGTTGGCTTACTGCTAGAGCATGTTGAGCTGACACCTAGTTGTAGGCTACTGCTAGAGCATGTTGAGCTGACACCTAGAGGTAGGCTACTGCTAGAGCATGTTGAGCTGACATCTAGAGGTAGGCTACTGCTAGAGCATGTTGAGCTGACACCTAGTGGTGGCCTACTGCTACAGCATGTTGAGCTGACACCTAGAGGTAGAATACTGCTTGAGCATATTGAGCTGACACCTAGAGGTATGCTACTGCTAGAGCATGTTGAGCTGACACCTGATGGTGGCCTACTGCTAGAGCATGTTGAGCTGACACCTAGTGGTGGCCTACTGCTAGAGCATGTTGAGCTGACACCTAGAGGTAGACTACTGCTAGAGCATGTTGAGCTGACACCTAGTGGTGGCCTACTGCTGGAGCATGTTGAGCTGACACCTAGTGGTGGCCTACTGCTAGAGCATGTTGAGCTGACACCTAGAGGTAGGCTACTAATAGAGCATGTTGAGCTGACACCTAGAGGTAGGCTACTGCTAGAGCATGTTGAGCTGACACCTAGAGGAGGCCTACTGCTAGAGCATGTTGAGCTGACACCTAGAGGTAGCTTACTGCTAGAGCATGTTGAGCTGACACCTAGTGGTGGCCTACTGCTATAGCATGTTGAGCTGACACCTAGAGGTGGCCTACTGCTAGAGCAAGTTTAGCTGACACCTAGAGGTATGCTACTGCTAGAGCATGTTGAGCTGACACCTAGAGGTAGGATACTGCTAGAGCATGTTGGGCTGACACCTAGTGGTGGCCTACTGCTAGAGCATGTTGAGCTGACACCTAGAGGTAGGCTACTGCTAGAGCATGTTGAGCTGACACCTAGTGGTGGCCTACTGCTGGAGCATGTTGAGCTGACACCTAGTGGTGGCCTACTGCTAGAGCATGTTGAGCTGACACCTAGAGGTAGGCTACTAATAGAGCAGGTTGAGCTGACACCTAGAGGAATGCTACTGCTAGAGCATGTTGAGCTGACACCTAGAGGAGGCCTACTGCTAGAGCATGTTGAGCTGACACCTAGAGGTAGCTTACTGCTAGAGCATGTTGAGCTGACACCTAGTGGTGGCCTACTGCTAGAGCATGTTGAGCTGACACCTAGAGGTGGCCTACTGCTAGAGCATGTTGAGCTGACACCTAGAGGTGGTCTACTGCTAGAGCATGTTGCGCTGACACCTAGAAGTAGGCTACTGCTAGAGCATGTTGGGCTGACACCTAGTGGTGGCCTACTGCTAGAGCATGTTGAGCTGACACCTAGAGGTAGGCTACTGCTAGAGCATGTTGAGCTGACACCTAGAGGTAGGCTACTGCTAGAGCATGTTGAGCTGACACCTAGTGGTGGCCTACTGCTAGAGCATGTTGAGCTGACACCTAGTGGTGGCCTACTACTGGAGCATATTGAGCTGACACCTAGTGGTGGCCTACTGCTAGAGCATGTTGAGCTGACACCTAGAGGTATGCTACTGCTAGAGCATGTTGAGCAGACACCCATAGGTAGGCCTACTGCTAGAGCATGTTTAGCTGACACCTAGTGGTGGCCTACTGCTAGAGCATGTTGAGCTGACACCTAGAGGTAGGCTACTGCTAGAGCATATTGAGCTGACACCTAGAGGTATGCTACTGCTAGAGCATGTTGAGCTGACACCTAGTGGTGGCCTACTGCTAGAGCATGTTGAGCTGACACCTAGAGGTGGCCTACTGCTAGAGCATGTTGAGCTGACACCTAGAGGTAGACTACTGCTAGAGCATGTTGAGCTGACACCTAGTGGTGGCCTACTGCTGGAGCATGTTGAGCTCACACCTAGTGGTGGCCTACTGCTAGAGCATGTTGAGCTGACACCTAGAGGTAGGCTACTAATAGAGCATGTTGAGCTGACACCTAGAGGAATGCTACTGCTAGAGCATGTTGAGCTGACACCTAGAGGAGGCCTACTGCTAGTGCATGTTGAGCTGACACCTAGAGGTAGCTTACTGCTAGAGCATGTTGAGCTGACACCTAGTGGTGGCCTACTGCTAGAGCATGTTGAGCTGACACCTAGAGGTGGCCTACTGCTAGAGCATGTTGAGCTGACACCTAGAGGTATGCTACTGCTAGAGCATGTTGAGCTGACACCTAGAGGTAGACTACTGCTAGAGCATGTTGAGCTGACACCTAGAGGTGGCCTACTGCTAGAGCATGTTGAGCTGACACCAAGAGGTAAGCTACTGCTAGAGCATGTTGAGCTGACACCTAGTGGTGGCCTACTGCTAGAGCATGTTGAGCTGATACCTAGTGGTTGGCCTACTGCTAGAGCATGTTGAGCTGACACCTAGTGGTGGCCTACTGCTGAAGCATGTTGAGCTGACACCTGATGGTGGCCTACTGCTGGAGCATGTTGAGCTGACACCTAGTGGTGGCCTACTGCTAGAGCATGTTGAGCTGACACCTAGAGGTGTCTAACTGCTAGAGGATGTTGAGCTGACACCTAGTTGTAGGCTACTGCTAGAGCATGTTGAGCTGACACCCAGAGGTAGGCTACTGCTAGAGCATGTTGAGCTGACACCTAGAGGTAGGCCTACTGCTAGAGCATGTTGAGCTGACACCTAGAGGTAGCTTACTGCTAGAGCATGTTGAGCTGACACCTAGTGGTGGCCTACTGCTAGAGCATGTTGAGCTGACACCTAGAGGTGGCCTACTGCTAGAGCATGTTGAGCTGACACCTAGAGGTATGCTACTGCTAGAGCATGTTGAGCTGACACCAAAGGGTAGGCTACTGCTAGATCATGTTGAGCTGACACCCAGAGGTAGGCTCCTGCTAGAGCATGTTGAGCTGACACCTAGAGGTAGGCTACTGCTGGAGCATGTTGGGCTGACACCTAGTGGTGGCCTACTGCTAGAGCATGTTGAGCTGACATCTAGAGGTAGGCTACTGCTAGAGCATGTTGAGCTGACACCTAGAGGTATGCTACTACTAGAGCATGTTGGGCTGACACCTAGAGGTATGCTACTGCTAGAGCATGTTGAGCTGACACCTAGAGGTATGCTACTGCTAGAGCATGTTGAGCTGACACCTAGATGAGGCCTACTGCTAGAGCATGTTGAGCTGACACCTAGAGGTAGCTTACTGCTAGAGCATGTTGAGCTGACACCTAGTGGTGGCCTACTGCTAGAGCATGTTGAGCTGACACCTAGAGGTGGCCTACTGCTAGAGCATGTTGAGCCGACACCTAGAGGTCGGCTACTGCTGGAGCATGTTGAGCTGACACCTAGAGGTGGCCTACTGCTAGAGCATGTTGAGCTGACACCTAGAGGTAGCTTACTGCTAGAGCATGTTGAGCTGCCACCTAGTGGTGGCCTACTGCTAGAGCATGTTGAGCTGACACCTAGTGGTGGTCTACTGCTAGAGCATGTTGAGCTGACACCTAGAGGTGGCCTACTGCTGGAGCATGTTGAGCTGACAGCTAGTGGTGGCCTACTGCTAGAGCATGTTGAGCTGACACCTAGAGATAGGCAACTGCTAGAGCATGTTGAGCTGACACCTAGAGGTGGCCTACTGCTAGAGCATGTTGAGCTGACACCTAGAGGTATGCTACTGCTAGAGCATGTTGAGCTGACACCAAAGGGTAGGCTACTGCTAGATCATGTTGAGCTGACACCCAGAGGTAGGCTCCTGCTAGAGCATGTTGAGCTGACACCTAGAGGTAGGCTACTGCTGGAGCATGTTGGGCTGACACCTAGTGGTGGCCTACTGCTAGAGCATGTTAAGCTAACATCTAGAGGTAGGCTACTGCTAGAGCATGTTGAGCTGATACCTAGAGGTATGCTACTACTAGAGCATGTTGGGCTGACACCTAGAGGTATGCTACTGCTAGAGCATGTTGAGCTGACACCTAGAGGTATGCTACTGCTAGAGCATGTTGAGCTGACACCTAGAGGAGGCCTACTGCTAGAGCATGTTGAGCTGACACCTAGAGGTAGCTTACTGCTAGAGCATGTTGAGCTGACACCTACAGGTGGCCTACTGCTAGAGCATGTTGAGCTGACACCAACAGGTAAGCTACTGCTAGAGCAAGTTGAGCTGACACCTAGTGGTGGCCTACTGCTAGAGCATGTTGAGCTGATACCTAGTGGTTGGCCTACTGCTAGAGCATGTTGAGCTGACACCTAGTGGTGGCCTACTGCTGGAGCATGTTGAGCTGACACCTGATGGTGGCCTACTGCTGGAGCATGTTGAGCTGACACCCAGTGGTGGCCTACTGCTAGAGCATGTTGAGCTGACACCTAGAGGTGTCTAACTGCTAGAGGATGTTGAGCTGACACCTAGTTGTAGGCTACTGCTAGAGCATGTTGAGCTGACACCCAGAGGTAGGCTACTGCTAGAGCATGTTGGGCTGACACCTAGAGGTAGGCCTACTGCTAAAGCATGTTGAGCTGACACCTAGAGGTAGCTTACTGCTAGAGCATGTTGAGCTGACACCTAGTGGTGGCCTACTGCTAGAGCAGGTTGAGCTGACACCTAGAGGTGGCCTACTGCTAGAGCATGTTGAGCTGACCCCTAGAGGTATGCTACTGCTAGAGCATGTTGAGCTGACACCAAAGGGTAGGCTACTGCTAGATCATGTTGAGCTGACACCCAGAGGTAGGCTCCTGCTGGAGCATGTTGAGCTGACACCTAGAGGTAGGCTACTGCTGGAGCATGTTGGGCTGACACCTAGTGGTGGCCTACTGCTAGAGCATGTTGAGCTGACATCTAGAGGTGGCCTACTGCTAGAGCATGTTGAGCCGACACCTAGAGGTAGGCTACTGCTGGAACATGTTGAGCTGACACCTAGAGGTATGCTACTACTAGAGCATGTTGGGCTGACACCTAGAGGTATGCTACTGCTAGAGCATGTTGAGCTGACACCTAGAGGTATGCTACTGCTAGAGCATGTTGAGCTGACACCTAGATGAGGCCTACTGCTAGAGCATGTTGAGCTGACACCTAGAGGTAGCTTACTGCTAGAGCATGTTGAGCTGACACCTAGTGGTGGCCTACTGCTAGAGCATGTTGAGCTGACACCTAGAGGTGGCCTACTGCTAGAGCATGTTGAGCCGACACCTAGAGGTAGGCTACTGCTGGAACATGTTGAGCTGACACCTAGAGGTGGCCTACTGCTAGAGCATGTTGAGCTGACACCTAGAGGTAGCTTACTGCTAGAGCATGTTGAGCTGCCACCTAGTGGTGGCCTACTGCTAGAGCATGTTGAGCTGACACCTAGTGGTGGTCTACTGCTAGAGCATGTTGAGCTGACACCTAGAGGTGGCCTACTGCTGGAGCATGTTGAGCTGACAGCTAGTGGTGGCCTACTGCTAGAGCATGTTGAGCTGACACCTAGAGATAGGCAACTGCTAGAGCATGTTGAGCTGACACCTAGAGGTGGCCTACTGCTAGAGCATGTTGAGCTGAAACCTAGAGGTATGCTACTGCTAGAGCATGTTGAGCTGACACCAAAGGGTAGGCTACTGCTAGATCATGTTGAGCTGACACCCAGAGGTAGGCTCCTGCTAGAGCATGTTGAGCTGACACCTAGAGGTAGGCTACTGCTGGAGCATGTTGGGCTGACACCTAGTGGTGGCCTACTGCTAGAGCATGTTAAGCTGACATCTAGAGGTAGGCTACTGCTAGAGCATGTTGAGCTGACACCTAGAGGTATGCTACTACTTGAGCATGTTGGGCTGACACCTAGAGGTATGCTACTGCTAGAGCATGTTGAGCTGACACCTAGAGGTATGCTACTGCTAGAGCATGTTGAGCTGACACCTAGAGGAGGCCTACTGCTAGAGCAAGTTGAGCAGACACCTAGAGGTAGCTTACTGCTAGAGCATGTTGAGCTGACACCTAGTGGTGGCCTACTGCTAGAGCATGTTGAGCTGACACCTAGAGGTGGCCTACTGCTAGAGCATGTTGAGCCGACACCTAGAGGTAGGCTACTGCTGGAGCATGTTGAGCTGACACCTAGAGGTGGCCTACTGCTAGAGCATGTTGAGCTGACACCTAGAGGTAGCTTACTGCTAGAGCATGTTGAGCTGCCACCTAGTGGTGGCCTACTGCTAGAGCATGTTGAGCTGACACCTAGTGGTGGTCTACTGCTAGAGCATGTTGAGCTGACACCTAGAGGTGGCCTACTGCTGGAGAATGTTGAGCTGACAGCTAGTGGTGGCCTACTGCTAGAGCATGTTGAGCTGACACCTAGAGATAGGCAACTGCTAGAGCATGTTGAGCTGACACCTAGAGGTGGCCTACTGCTAGAGCATGTTGAGCTGACATCTAGAGGTATTTTACTGAAAGAGCATGTTGAGCTGACACCTAGAGGTGCCTACTGCTAGAGAATGTTGAGCTGACACCTAGAGGAGGCCTACTGCTAGAGCATGTTGAGCTGACACCTAGAGGTAGCTTACTGCTAGAGCATGTTGAGCTGACACCTAGTGGTGGCCTACTGCTAGAGCATGTTGAGCTGACACCTAGAGGTGGCCTACTGCTAGAGCATGTTGAGCTGACACCTAGAGGTGCCTACTGCTATAGCATGTTGAGCTGACACCTAGAGGTGACCTACTGCTAGAGCATGTTGAGCTGACACCTAGAGGTAGGCTACTGCTAGAGCATGTTGAGCTGACACCTAGAGGTAGGCTACTGCTAGAGCATGTTGAGCTGACACCCAGAGGTAGGCTACTGCTAGAGCATGTTGAGCTGACACCTAGAGGTAGGCTACTGCTAGAGCATGTTGAGCTGACATCTAGAGGTAGGCTACTGCTAGAGCATGTTGAGCTGACACCTAGTGGTGGCCTACTGCTGGAGCATGTTTAGCTGACACCTAGAGGTAGGCTACTGCTAGAGCATATTGAGCTGACACCTAGAGGTATGCTACTGCTAGAGCATGTTGAGCTGACACCTAGTGGTGCCTACTGCTAGAGCATGTTGAGCTGACACCTAGATGTGCCTACTGCTAGAGCATGTTGAGCTGACACCTAGAGGTGACCTACTGCTAGAGCATGTTGAGCTGACACTTAGAGGTGCCTACTGCTAGAGCATGCTGAGCTGACACCTAGAGGTGACCTACTGCTAGAGCATGTTGAGCTGACATCTAGAGGTGGCCTACTGCTAGAGCATGTTGAGCTGACATCTAGAGGTAGGCTACTGCTAGAGCATGTTGAGCTGACACCTAGTGGTGGCCTACTGCTGGAGCATGTTGAGCTGACACCTAGAGGTAGGCTACTGCTAGAGCATATTGAGCTGACACCTAGAAGTATGCTACTGCTAGAGCATGTTGAGCTGACACCTAGTGGTGGCCTACTGCTAGAGCATGTTGAGCTGATACCTAGAGGTAGACTACTGCTAGAGCATGTTGAGCTGACACCTAGTGATGGCCTACCGCTGGAGCATGTTGAGCTGACACCTAGTGGTGGCCTACTGCTAGAGCATGTTGAGCTGACACCTAGAGGTAGGCTACTAATAGAGCATGTTGAGCTGACACCTAGAGGAATGCTACTGCTAGAGCATGTTTAGCTGACACCTAGAGGAGGCCTACTGCTAGAGCATGTTGAGCTGACACCTAGAGGTAGCTTACTGCTAGAGCATGTTGAGCTGACACCTAGTGGTGGCCTACTGCTAGAGCATGTTGAGCTGACACCTAGAAGTGGCCTACTGCTAGAGCATGTTGAGCTGACACCTAGAGGTATGCTACTGCTAGAGCATGTTGAGCTGACACCTAGAGGTAGGCTACTGCTAGAGCATGTTGGGCTGACACCTAGTGGTGGCCTACTGCTAGAGCATGTTGAGCTGACACCTAGAGGTAGGCTACTGCTAGAGCATGTTGAGCTGACACCTAGAGGTAGGCTACTGCTAGAGCATGTTGAGCTGACACCTAGTGGTGGCCTACTGCTAGAGCATGTTGAGCTGACACCTAGTGGTGGCCTACTGCTGGAGCATATTGAGCTGACACCTATTGGTGGCCTACTGCTAGAGCATGTTGAGCTGACACCTAGAGGTATTCTACTGCTAGAGCATGTTGAGCAGACACCCATAGGTAGGCCTACTGCTAGAGCATGTTGAGCTAACACCTAGTGGTAGCCTACTGCTAGAGCATGTTGAGCTGACACCTAGAGTTAGGCTACTGGTAGAGCATGTTGAGCTGACAACTAGAGGTGGTCTACTGCTGGAGCATGTTGAGCTGACACCTAGTGGTGGCCTACTGCTAGAGCATGTTGAGCTGACACCTAGGGTTGGCTTACTGCTAGAGCATGTTGAGCTGACACCTAGAGGTAGGCTACTGCTAGAGCAAGTTTAGCTGACACCTAGTGGTGGCCTACTGCTAGAGCATTTTGAGCTGACACCTAGTGGTGGCCTACTGCTGGAGCATGTTGAGCTGACACCTAGTGGTGGCCTACTGCTAGAGCATGTTGAGCTGACACCTAGAGGTATGCTACTGCTAGTGCATGTTGAGCTGACACCTAGAGGTAGGCTACTGCTAGAGCATGTTGAGCTGACACCTAGAGGTATGCTACTGCTAGAGCATGTTGAGCTGACACCTAGTGGTGGCCTACTGCTAGAGCATGTTGAGCTGACACCTAGTGGTGGCCTACTGCTGGAGCATATTGAGCTGACACCTAGTGGTGGCCTACTGCTAGAGCATGTTGAGCTGACACCTAGAGGTATGCTACTGCTAGAGCATGTTGAGCAGACACCCATAGGTAGGCCTACTGCTAGAGCATGTTGAGCTAACACCTAGTGGTAGCCTACTGCTAGAGCATGTTGAGCTGACACCTAGAGTTAGGCTACTGGTAGAGCATGTTGAGCTGACAACAGGAGGTGGTCTACTGCTGGAGCATGTTGAGCTAACACCTAGTGGTGGCCTACTGCTAGAGCATGTTGAGCTGACACCTAGGGTTGGCTTACTGCTAGAGCATGTTGAGCTGACACCTAGAGGTAGGCTACTGCTAGAGCAAGTTGAGCTGACACCTAGTGGTGGCCTACTGCTAGAGCATTTTGAGCTGACACCTAGTGGTGGCCTACTGCTGGAGCATGTTGAGCTGACACCTAGTGGTGGCCTACTGCTAGAGCATGTTGAGCTGACACCTAGAGGTATGCTACTGCTAGTGCATGTTGAGCTGACACCTAGAGGTGGCCTACTGCTAGAGCATGTTGAGCTGACACCTAGAGGTAGCTTACTGCTAGAGCATGTTGAGCTGACACCTAGTGGTGGCCTACTGCTAGAGCATGTTGAGCTGACACCTAGTGGTGGCCTACTGCTAGAGCATGTTGAGATGACACCTAGAGGTGGCCTACTGCTGGAGCATGTTGAGCTGACACCGAGAGGTAAGCTACTGCTAGTGCATGTTGAGCTGACACCTAGAGGTAGGCTACTGCTAGAGCATGTTGAGCTGACACCTAGAGGTATGCTACTGCTAGAGCATGTTGAGCTGACACCTAGTGGTGGCCTACTGCTAGAGCATGTTGAGCTGACACCTAGTGGTGGCCTACTGCTGGAGCATATTGAGCTGACACCTAGTGGTGGCCTACTGCTAGAGCATGTTGAGCTGACACCTAGAGGTATGCTACTGCTAGAGCATGTTGAGCAGACACCCATAGGTAGGCCTACTGCTAGAGCATGTTGAGCTAACACCTAGTGGTAGCCTACTGCTAGAGCATGTTGAGCTGACACCTAGAGTTAGGCTACTGGTAGAGCATGTTGAGCTGACAACAGGAGGTGGTCTACTGCTGGAGCATGTTGAGCTAACACCTAGTGGTGGCCTACTGCTAGAGCATGTTGAGCTGACACCTAGGGTTGGCTTACTGCTAGAGCATGTTGAGCTGACACCTAGAGGTAGGCTACTGCTAGAGCAAGTTGAGCTGACACCTAGTGGTGGCCTACTGCTAGAGCATTTTGAGCTGACACCTAGTGGTGGCCTACTGCTGGAGCATGTTGAGCTGACACCTAGTGGTGGCCTACTGCTAGAGCATGTTGAGCTGACACCTAGAGGTATGCTACTGCTAGTGCATGTTGAGCTGACACCTAGAGGTGGCCTACTGCTAGAGCATGTTGAGCTGACACCTAGAGGTAGCTTACTGCTAGAGCATGTTGAGCTGACACCTAGTGGTGGCCTACTGCTAGAGCATGTTGAGCTGACACCTAGTGGTGGCCTACTGCTAGAGCATGTTGAGATGACACCTAGAGGTGGCCTACTGCTGGAGCATGTTGAGCTGACACCAAGAGGTAAGCTACTGCTAGAGCATGTTGAGCTGACACCTAGTGGTGGCCTACTGCTAGAGCATGTTGAGCTGATACCTAGTGCTTGGCCTACTGCTAGAGCATGTTGAGCTGACACATAGTGGTGGCCTACTGCTGGAGCATGTTGAGCTGACACCTGATGGTGGTGTTGAGCTGACACCTAGAGGTAGCTTACTGCTAGAGCATGTTGAGCTGACACCTAGTGGTATGCTACTGCTAGAGCATGTTGAGCTGACACCTAGAGGTGGCCTACTGCTAGAGCATGTTGAGCTGACACCTAGGGTTGGCTTACTGCTAGAGCATGTTGAGCTGACACCTAGAGGTAGGCTACTGCTAGAACAAGTTGAGCTGACACCTAGTGGTGGCCTACTGCTAGAGCATTTTGAGCTGACACCTAGTGGTGGCCTACTGCTGGAGCATGTTGAGCTGACACCTAGTGGTGGCCTACTGCTAGAGCATGTTGAGCTGACACCTAGAGGTATGCTACTGCTAGTGCATGTTGAGCTGACACCTAGAGGTAGGCTACTGCTAGAGCATGTTGAGCTGACACCTAGAGGTATGCTACTGCTAGAGCATGTTGAGCTGACACCTAGTGGTGGCCTACTGCTAGAGCATGTTGAGCTGACACCTAGTGGTGGCCTACTGCTGGAGCATATTGAGCTGACACCTAGTGGTGGCCTACTGCTAGAGCATGTTGAGCTGACACCTAGAGGTATGCTACTGCTAGAGCATGTTGAGCAGACACCCATAGGTAGGCCTACTGCTAGAGCATGTTGAGCTAACACCTAGTGGTAGCCTACTGCTAGAGCATGTTGAGCTGACACCTAGAGTTAGGCTACTGGTAGAGCATGTTGAGCTGACAACAGGAGGTGGTCTACTGCTGGAGCATGTTGAGCTAACACCTAGTGGTGGCCTACTGCTAGAGCATGTTGAGCTGACACCTAGGGTTGGCTTACTGCTAGAGCATGTTGAGCTGACACCTAGAGGTAGGCTACTGCTAGAGCAAGTTGAGCTGACACCTAGTGGTGGCCTACTGCTAGAGCATTTTGAGCTGACACCTAGTGGTGGCCTACTGCTGTTGCATTTTGAGCTGACACCTAGTTGTGGCCTACTGCTTGAGCATGTTGAGCTGACACCTAGAGGTATGCTACTGCTAGTGAATGTTGAGCTGACACCTAGAGGTGGCCTACTGCTAGAGCATGTTGAGCTGACACCTAGAGGTAGCTTACTGCTAGAGCATGTTGAGCTGACACCTAGTGGTGGCCTACTGCTAGAGCATGTTGAGCTGACACCTAGTGGTGGCCTACTGCTAGAGCATGTTGAGCTGACACCTAGAGGTGGCCTACTGCTGGAGCATGTTGAGCTGACACCAAGAGGTAAGCTACTGCTAGAGCATGTTGAGCTGACATCTAGTGGTGGCCTACTGCTAGAGCATGTTGAGCTGATACCTAGTGGTGGCCTACTGCTAGAGCATGTTGAGCTGACACCTAGAGGTGGCCTACTGCTAGAGCATGTTGAGCTCACACCTAGTGGTGGTCTACTGCTAGAGCATGTTGAGCTGACACCTAGAGGTAGGCTACTAATAGAGCATGTTGAGCTGACACCTAGAGGAATGCTACTGCTAGAGCATGTTGAGCTGACACCTAGAGGAGGCCTACTGCTAGAGCATGTTGAGCTGACACCTAGAGGTAGCTTACTGCTAGAGCATGTTGAGCTGACACCTAGTGGTGGCCTACTGCTAGAGCATGTTGAGCTGACACCTAGAGGTGGCCTACTGCTAGAGCATGTTGAGCTGACACCTAGAGGTATGCTACTGCTAGAGCATGTTGAGCTGACACCTAGAGGTAGGCTACTGCTAGAGCATGTTGGGCTGACACCTAGTGGTGGCCTACTGCTAGAGCATGTTGAGCTGACACCTAGAGGTAGGCTACTGCTAGAGCATGTTGAGCTGACACCTAGAGGTAGGCTACTGCTAGAGCATGTTGAGCTGACACCTAGTGGTGGCCTACTGCTAGAGCATGTTGAGCTGACACCTAGTGGTGGCCTACTGCTGGCGCACATTGAGCTGACACCTAGTGGTGGCCTACTGATAGAGCATGTTGAGCTGACACCTAGAGGTATGCTACTGCTAGAGCATGTTGAGCAGACACCCATAGGTAGGCCTACTGCTAGAGCATGTTGAGCTGACACCTAGTGGTAGCCTACTGCTAGAGCATGTTGAGCTGACACCTAGAGTTAGGCTACTGGTAGAGCATGTTGAGCTGACAACTAGAGGTGGTCTACTGCTGGAGCATGTTGAGCTGATAACTAGTGGTGGCCTACTGCTAGAGCATGTTGAGCTGACACCTAGGGTTGGCTTACTGCTAGAGCATGTTGAGCTGACACCTAGATGTAGGCTACTGCTAGAGCAAGTTGAGCTGACACCTAGTGGTGGCCTACTGCTAGAGCATTTTGAGCTGACACCTAGTGGTGGCCTACTGCTGGAGCATGTTGAGCTGACACCTAGTGGTGGCCTACTGCTGGAGCATATTGAGCTGACACCTAGTGGTGGCCTACTGCTAGAGCATGTTGAGCTGACACCTAGAGTTAGGCTACTGGTAGAGCATGTTGAGCTGACAACTAGAGGTGGTCTACTGCTGGAGCATGTTGAGCTGACACCTAGTGGTGGCCTACTGCTAGAGCATGTTGAGCTGACACCTAGGGTTGGCTTACTGCTAGAGCATGTTGAGCTGACACCTAGTTGTAGGCTACTGCTAGAGCATGTTGAGCTGACACCTAGAGGTAGGCTACTGCTAGAGCATGTTGAGCTGACATCTAGAGGTAGGCTACTGCTAGAGCATGTTGAGCTGACACCTAGTGGTGGCCTACTGCTACAGCATGTTGAGCTGACACCTAGAGTTGGCCTACTGCTAGAGCATGTTGAGCTGACACCTAGAGGTAGACTACTGCTAGAGCATGTTGAGCTGACACCTAGTGGTGGCCTACTGCTGGAGCATGTTGAGCTGACACCTAGTGGTGGCCTACTGCTAGAGCATGTTGAGCTGACACCTAGAGGTAGGCTACTAATAGAGCATGTTGAGCTGACACCTAGAGGAATGCTACTGCTAGAGCATGTTGAGCTGACACCTAGAGGAGGCCTACTGCTAGAGCATGTTGAGCTGACACCTAGAGGTAGCTTACTGCTAGAGCATGTTGAGCTGACACCTAGTGGTGGCCTACTGCTAGAGCATGTTGAGCTGACACCTAGAGGTGGCCTACTGCTAGAGCATGTTGAGCTGACACCTAGAGGTAGGCTACTGCTAGAGCATTTTGGGCTGATACCTAGTGGTGGCCTACTGCTAGAGCATGTTGAGCTGACACCTAGTGGTGGCCTACTGCTAGAGCATGTTGAGCTGACACCTAGAGGTGGCCTACTGCTAGAGCATGTTGAGCTGACACCTAGAGGTAGGCTACTGCTAGAGCATGTTGGGCTGACACCTAGTGGTGGCCTACTGCTAGAGCATGTTGAGCTGACACCTAGAGGTAGGCTACTGCTAGAGCATGTTGAGCTGACACCTAGAGGTAGGCTACTGCTAGAGCATGTTGAGCTGACACCTAGTGGTGGTCTACTGCTAGAGCATGTTGAGCTGACACCTAGTGGTGGCCTACTGCTGGAGCATATTGAGCTGACACCTAGTGGTGGCCTACTGCTAGAGCATGTTGAGCTGACACCTAGAGGTATGCTACTGCTAGAGCATGTTGAGCAGACACCCATAGGTGGGCCTACTGCTAGAGCATGTTGAGCTGACACCTAGTGGTAGCCTACTGCTAGAGCATGTTGAGCTGACACCTAGAGTTAGGCTACTGGTAGAGCATGTTGAGCTGACAACTAGAGGTGGTCTACTGCTGGAGCATGTTGAGCTGACACCTAGTGGTGGCCTACCGCTAGAGCATGTTGAGCTGACACCTAGGGTTGGCTTACTGCTAGAGCATGTTGAGCTGACACCTAGTTGTAGGCTACTGCTAGAGCATGTTGAGCTGACACCTAGAGGTAGGCTACTGCTAGAGCATGTTGAGCTGACATCTAGAGGTAGGCTACTGCTAGAGCATGTTGAGCTGACACCTAGTGGTGGCCTACTGCTACAGCATGTTGAGCTGACACCTAGAGGTAGAATACTGCTAGAGCATGTTGAGCTGACACCTAGTGGTGGCCTACTGCTAGAGCATGTTGAGCTGACACCTAGAGTTGGCCTACTGCTAGAGCATGTTGAGCTGACACCTAGAGGTATGCTACTGCTAGAGCATGTTGAGCTGACACCTAGAGGTAGGCTACTGCTAGAGCATGTTGGGCTGACACCTAGTGGTGGCCTACTGCTAGAGCATGTTGAGCTGACACCTAGAGGTAGACTACTGCTAGAGCATGTTGAGCTGACACCTAGTGGTGGCCTACTGCTGGAGCATGTTGAGCTGACACCTAGTGGTGGCCTACTGCTAGAGCATGTTGAGCTGCCACCTAGAGGTAGGCTACTAATAGAGCATGTTGAGCTGACACCTAGAGGAATGCTACTGCTAGAGCATGTTGAGCTGACACCTAGAGGAGGCCTACTGCTAGAGCATGTTGAGCTGACACCTAGAGGTAGCTTACTGCTAGAGCATGTTGAGCTGACACCTAGTGGTGGCCTACTGCTAGAGCATGTTGAGCTGACACCTAGAGGTGGCCTACTGCTAGAGCATGTTGAGCTGACACCTAGAGGTATGCTACTGCTAGAGCATGTTGAGCTGACACCTAGAGGTAGGCTACTGCTAGAGCATGTTGGGCTGACACCTAGTGGTGGCCTACTGCTAGAGCATGTTGAGCTGACACCTAGAGGTAGGCTACTGCTAGAGCATGTTGAGCTGACACCTAGAGGTAGGCTACTGCTAGAGCATGTTGAGCTGACACCTAGTGGTGGCCTACTGCTAGAGCATGTTGAGCTGACACCTAGTGGTGGCCTACTACTGGAGCATATTGAGCTGACACCTAGTGGTGGCCTACTGCTAGAGCATGTTGAGCTGACACCTAGAGGTATGCTACTGCTAGAATATGTTGAGCAGACACCTAGAGGTATGCTACTGCTAGAGCATGTTGAGCTGACACCTAGTGGTGGCCTACTGCTAGAGCATGTTGAGCTGACACCTAGAGGTGGCCTACTGCTAGAGCATGTTGAGCTGACACCTAGAGGTAGACTATTGCTAGAGCATGTTGAACTGACACCTAGTGGTGGCCTACTGCTGGAGCATGTTGAGCTGACACCTAGTGGTGGCCTACTGCTAGAGCATGTTGAGCTGACACCTAGGGGTAGGCTACTAATAGAGCATGTTGAGCTGACACCTAGAGGAATGCTACTGCTAGAGCATGTTGAGCTGACACCTAGAGGAGGCCTAATGCTAGAGCATGTTGAGCTGACACCTAGAGGTAGCTTACTGCTAGAGCATGTTGAGCTGACACCTAGTGGTGGCCTACTGCTAGAGCATGTTGAGCTGACACCTAGAGGTGGCCTACTGCTAGAGCATGTTGAGCTGACACCTAGAGGTATGCTACTGCTAGAGCATGTTGAGCTGACACTTAGAGGTAGGCTACTGCTAGAGCATGTTGAGATGACACCTAGAGGTTGGCTACTGCTAGAGCATGTTGAGCTGACACCTAGTGGTGGCCTACTGCTAGAGCATATTGAGCTGACACCTAGTGGTGGCCTACTGCTAGAGCATGTTGAGCTGACACCTAGAGGTATGCTACTGCTAGAGCATGTTGAGCAGACACCTAGAGGTGGGCCTACTGCTAGAGCATGTTGAGCTGACACCTAGTGGTATCCTACTGCTAGAGCATGTTGAGCTGACACCTAGAGTTAGGCTACTGGTAGAGCATGTTGAGCTGACAACTAGAGGTGGTCTACTGCTGGAGCATGTTGAGCTGACACCTAGTGGTGGCCTACTGCTAGAGCATGTTGAGCTGACACCTAGGGTTGGCTTACTGCTAGAGCATGTTGAGCTGACACCTAGTTGTAGGCTACTGCTAGAGCATGTTGAGCTGACACCTAGAGGTAGGCTACTGCTAGAGCATGTTGAGCTGACATCTAGAGGTAGGCTACTGCTAGAGCATGTTGAGCTGACACCTAGTGGTGGCCTACTGCTACAGCATGTTGAGCTGACACCTAGAGGTAGAATACTGCTTGAGCATATTGAGCTGACACCTAGAGGTATGCTACTGCTAGAGCATGTTGAGCTGACACCTGATGGTGGCCTACTGCTAGAGCATGTTGAGCTGACACCTAGAGGTGGCCTACTGCTAGAGCATGTTGAGCTGACACCTAGAGGTAGACTACTGCTAGAGCATGTTGAGCTGACACCTAGTGGTGGCCTACTGCTGGAGCATGTTGAGCTGACACCTAGTGGTGGCCTACTGCTAGAGCATGTTGAGCTGACACCTAGAGGTAGGCTACTAATAGAGCATGTTGAGCTGACACCTAGAGGAATGCTACTGCTAGAGCATGTTGAGCTGACACCTAGAGGTGGCCTACTGCTGGAGCATGTTGAGCTGACACCAAGAGGTAAGCTACTGCTAGAGCATGTTGAGCTGACATCTAGTGGTGGCCTACTGCTAGAGCATGTTGAGCTGATACCTAGTGGTGGCCTACTGCTAGAGCATGTTGAGCTGACACCTAGAGGTGGCCTACTGCTAGAGCATGTTGAGCTCACACCTAGTGGTGGTCTACTGCTAGAGCATGTTGAGCTGACACCTAGAGGTAGGCTACTAATAGAGCATGTTGAGCTGACACCTAGAGGAATGCTACTGCTAGAGCATGTTGAGCTGACACCTAGAGGAGGCCTACTGCTAGAGCATGTTGAGCTGACACCTAGAGGTAGCTTACTGCTAGAGCATGTTGAGCTGACACCTAGTGGTGGCCTACTGCTAGAGCATGTTGAGCTGACACCTAGAGGTGGCCTACTGCTAGAGCATGTTGAGCTGACACCTAGAGGTATGCTACTGCTAGAGCATGTTGAGCTGACACCTAGAGGTAGGCTACTGCTAGAGCATGTTGGGCTGACACCTAGTGGTGGCCTACTGCTAGAGCATGTTGAGCTGACACCTAGAGGTAGGCTACTGCTAGAGCATGTTGAGCTGACACCTAGAGGTAGGCTACTGCTAGAGCATGTTGAGCTGACACCTAGTGGTGGCCTACTGCTAGAGCATGTTGAGCTGACACCTAGTGGTGGCCTACTGCTGGCGCACATTGAGCTGACACCTAGTGGTGGCCTACTGATAGAGCATGTTGAGCTGACACCTAGAGGTATGCTACTGCTAGAGCATGTTGAGCAGACACCCATAGGTAGGCCTACTGCTAGAGCATGTTGAGCTGACACCTAGTGGTAGCCTACTGCTAGAGCATGTTGAGCTGACACCTAGAGTTAGGCTACTGGTAGAGCATGTTGAGCTGACAACTAGAGGTGGTCTACTGCTGGAGCATGTTGAGCTGATAACTAGTGGTGGCCTACTGCTAGAGCATGTTGAGCTGACACCTAGGGTTGGCTTACTGCTAGAGCATGTTGAGCTGACACCTAGATGTAGGCTACTGCTAGAGCAAGTTGAGCTGACACCTAGTGGTGGCCTACTGCTAGAGCATTTTGAGCTGACACCTAGTGGTGGCCTACTGCTGGAGCATGTTGAGCTGACACCTAGTGGTGGCCTACTGCTGGAGCATATTGAGCTGACACCTAGTGGTGGCCTACTGCTAGAGCATGTTGAGCTGACACCTAGAGTTAGGCTACTGGTAGAGCATGTTGAGCTGACAACTAGAGGTGGTCTACTGCTGGAGCATGTTGAGCTGACACCTAGTGGTGGCCTACTGCTAGAGCATGTTGAGCTGACACCTAGGGTTGGCTTACTGCTAGAGCATGTTGAGCTGACACCTAGTTGTAGGCTACTGCTAGAGCATGTTGAGCTGACACCTAGAGGTAGGCTACTGCTAGAGCATGTTGAGCTGACATCTAGAGGTAGGCTACTGCTAGAGCATGTTGAGCTGACACCTAGTGGTGGCCTACTGCTACAGCATGTTGAGCTGACACCTAGAGGTAGAATACTGCTAGAGCATGTTGAGCTGACACCTAGAGGAATGCTACTGCTAGAGCATGTTGAGCTGACACCTAGAGGAGGCCTACTGCTAGAGCATGTTGAGCTGACACCTAGAGGTAGCTTACTGCTAGAGCATGTTGAGCTGACACCTAGTGGTGGCCTACTGCTAGAGCATGTTGAGCTGACACCTAGAGGTGGCCTACTGCTAGAGCATGTTGAGCTGACACCTAGAGGTAGGCTACTGCTAGAGCATGTTGGGCTGACACCTAGTGGTGGCCTACTGCTAGAGCATGTTGAGCTGACACCTAGTGGTGGCCTACTGCTAGAGCATGTTGAGCTGACACCTAGAGGTGGCCTACTGCTAGAGCATGTTGAGCTGACACCTAGAGGTAGGCTACTGCTAGAGCATGTTGGGCTGACACCTAGTGGTGGCCTACTGCTAGAGCATGTTGAGCTGACACCTAGAGGTAGGCTACTGCTAGAGCATGTTGAGCTGACACCTAGAGGTAGGCTACTGCTAGAGCATGTTGAGCTGACACCTAGTGGTGGCCTACTGCTAGAGCATGTTGAGCTGACACCTAGTGGTGGCCTACTGCTGGAGCATATTGAGCTGACACCTAGTGGTGGCCTACTGCTAGAGCATGTTGAGCTGACACCTAGAGGTATGCTACTGCTAGAGCATGTTGAGCAGACACCCATAGGTGGGCCTACTGCTAGAGCATGTTGAGCTGACACCTAGTGGTAGCCTACTGCTAGAGCATGTTGAGCTGACACCTAGAGTTAGGCTACTGGTAGAGCATGTTGAGCTGACAACTAGAGGTGGTCTACTGCTGGAGCATGTTGAGCTGACACCTAGTGGTGGCCTACCGCTAGAGCATGTTGAGCTGACACCTAGGGTTGGCTTACTGCTAGAGCATGTTGAGCTGACACCTAGTTGTAGGCTACTGCTAGAGCATGTTGAGCTGACACCTAGAGGTAGGCTACTGCTAGAGCATGTTGAGCTGACATCTAGAGGTAGGCTACTGCTAGAGCATGTTGAGCTGACACCTAGTGGTGGCCTACTGCTACAGCATGTTGAGCTGACACCTAGAGGTAGAATACTGCTAGAGCATGTTGAGCTGACACCTAGTGGTGGCCTACTGCTAGAGCATGTTGAGCTGACACCTAGAGTTGGCCTACTGCTAGAGCATGTTGAGCTGACACCTAGAGGTATGCTACTGCTAGAGCATGTTGAGCTGACACCTAGAGGTAGGCTACTGCTAGAGCATGTTGGGCTGACACCTAGTGGTGGCCTACTGCTAGAGCATGTTGAGCTGACACCTAGTGGTGGCCTACTGCTAGAGCATGTTGAGCTGACACCTAGAGGTGGCCTACTGCTAGAGCATGTTGAGCTGACACCTAGAGGTAGGCTACTGCTAGAGCATGTTGGGCTGACACCTAGTGGTGGCCTACTGCTAGAGCATGTTGAGCTGACACCTAGAGGTAGGCTACTGCTAGAGCATGTTGAGCTGACACCTAGAGGTAGGCTACTGCTAGAGCATGTTGAGCTGACACCTAGTGGTGGCCTACTGCTAGAGCATGTTGAGCTGACACCTAGTGGTGGCCTACTGCTGGAGCATATTGAGCTGACACCTAGTGGTGGCCTACTGCTAGAGCATGTTGAGCTGACACCTAGAGGTATGCTACTGCTAGAGCATGTTGAGCAGACACCCATAGGTGGGCCTACTGCTAGAGCATGTTGAGCTGACACCTAGTGGCAGCCTACTGCTAGAGCATGTTGAGCTGACACCTAGAGTTAGGCTACTGCTAGAGCATGTTGGGCTGACACCTAGTGGTGGCCTACTGCTAGAGCATGTTGAGCTGACACCTAGAGTTGGCCTACTGCTAGAGCATGTTGAGCTGACACCTAGAGGTATGCTACTGCTAGAGCATGTTGAGCTGACACCTAGAGGTAGGCTACTGCTAGAGCATGTTGGGCTGACACCTAGTGGTGGCCTACTGCTAGAGCATGTTGAGCTGACACCTAGAGGTAGACTACTGCTAGAGCATGTTGAGCTGACACCTAGTGGTGGCCTACTGCTGGAGCATGTTGAGCTGACACCTAGTGGTGGCCTACTGCTAGAGCATGTTGAGCTGCCACCTAGAGGTAGGCTACTAATAGAGCATGTTGAGCTGACACCTAGAGGAATGCTACTCTTAGATTATGTTGAGCTGACACCTAGAGGAGGCCTACTGCTAGAGCATGTTGAGCTGACACCTAGAGGTAGCTTACTGCTAGAGCATGTTGAGCTGACACCTAGTGGTGGCCTACTGCTAGAGCATGTTGAGCTGACACCTAGAGGTGGCCTACTGCTAGAGCATGTTGAGCTGACACCTAGAGGTATGCTACTGCTAGAGCATGTTGAGCTGACACCTAGAGGTAGGCTACTGCTAGAGCATGTTGGGCTGACACCTAGTGGTGGCCTACTGCTAGAGCATGTTGAGCTGACACCTAGAGGTAGGCTACTGCTAGAGCATGTTGAGCTGACACCTAGAGGTAGGCTACTGCTAGAGCATGTTGAGCTGACACCTAGTGGTGGCCTACTGCTAGAGCATGTTGAGCTGACACCTAGTGGTGGCCTACTACTGGAGCATATTGAGCTGACACCTAGTGGTGGCCTACTGCTAGAGCATGTTGAGCTGACACCTAGAGGTATGCTACTGCTAGAATATGTTGAGCAGACACCTAGAGGTATGCTACTGCTAGAGCATGTTGAGCTGACACCTAGTGGTGGCCTACTGCTAGAGCATGTTGAGCTGACACCTAGAGGTGGCCTACTGCTAGAGCATGTTGAGCTGACACCTAGAGGTAGACTATTGCTAGAGCATGTTGAACTGACACCTAGTGGTGGCCTACTGCTGGAGCATGTTGAGCTGACACCTAGTGGTGGCCTACTGCTAGAGCATGTTGAGCTGACACCTAGGGGTAGGCTACTAATAGAGCATGTTGAGCTGACACCTAGAGGAATGCTACTGCTAGAGCATGTTGAGCTGACACCTAGAGTTGGCCTACTGCTAGAGCATGTTGAGCTGACACCTAGAGGTATGCTACTGCTAGAGCATGTTGAGCTGACACCTAGAGGTAGGCTACTGCTAGAGCATGTTGGGCTGACACCTAGTGGTGGCCTACTGCTAGAGCATGTTGAGCTGACACCTAGTGGTGGCCTACTGCTAGAGCATGTTGAGCTGACACCTAGAGGTGGCCTACTGCTAGAGCATGTTGAGCTGACACCTAGAGGTAGGCTACTGCTAGAGCATGTTGGGCTGACACCTAGTGGTGGCCTACTGCTAGAGCATGTTGAGCTGACACCTAGAGGTAGGCTACTGCTAGAGCATGTTGAGCTGACACCTAGAGGTAGGCTACTGCTAGAGCATGTTGAGCTGACACCTAGTGGTGGCCTACTGCTAGAGCATGTTGAGCTGACACCTAGTGGTGGCCTACTGCTGGAGCATATTGAGCTGACACCTAGTGGTGGCCTACTGCTAGAGCATGTTGAGCTGACACCTAGAGGTATGCTACTGCTAGAGCATGTTGAGCAGACACCCATAGGTGGGCCTACTGCTAGAGCATGTTGAGCTGACACCTAGTGGCAGCCTACTGCTAGAGCATGTTGAGCTGACACCTAGAGTTAGGCTACTGCTAGAGCATGTTGGGCTGACACCTAGTGGTGGCCTACTGCTAGAGCATGTTGAGCTGACACCTAGAGTTGGCCTACTGCTAGAGCATGTTGAGCTGACACCTAGAGGTATGCTACTGCTAGAGCATGTTGAGCTGACACCTAGAGGTAGGCTACTGCTAGAGCATGTTGGGCTGACACCTAGTGGTGGCCTACTGCTAGAGCATGTTGAGCTGACACCTAGAGGTAGACTACTGCTAGAGCATGTTGAGCTGACACCTAGTGGTGGCCTACTGCTGGAGCATGTTGAGCTGACACCTAGTGGTGGCCTACTGCTAGAGCATGTTGAGCTGCCACCTAGAGGTAGGCTACTAATAGAGCATGTTGAGCTGACACCTAGAGGAATGCTACTGCTAGATTATGTTGAGCTGACACCTAGAGGAGGCCTACTGCTAGAGCATGTTGAGCTGACACCTAGAGGTAGCTTACTGCTAGAGCATGTTGAGCTGACACCTAGTGGTGGCCTACTGCTAGAGCATGTTGAGCTGACACCTAGAGGTGGCCTACTGCTAGAGCATGTTGAGCTGACACCTAGAGGTATGCTACTGCTAGAGCATGTTGAGCTGACACCTAGAGGTAGGCTACTGCTAGAGCATGTTGGGCTGACACCTAGTGGTGGCCTACTGCTAGAGCATGTTGAGCTGACACCTAGAGGTAGGCTACTGCTAGAGCATGTTGAGCTGACACCTAGAGGTAGGCTACTGCTAGAGCATGTTGAGCTGACACCTAGTGGTGGCCTACTGCTAGAGCATGTTGAGCTGACACCTAGTGGTGGCCTACTACTGGAGCATATTGAGCTGACACCTAGTGGTGGCCTACTGCTAGAGCATGTTGAGCTGACACCTAGAGGTATGCTACTGCTAGAATATGTTGAGCAGACACCTAGAGGTATGCTACTGCTAGAGCATGTTGAGCTGACACCTAGTGGTGGCCTACTGCTAGAGCATGTTGAGCTGACACCTAGAGGTGGCCTACTGCTAGAGCATGTTGAGCTGACACCTAGAGGTAGACTATTGCTAGAGCATGTTGAACTGACACCTAGTGGTGGCCTACTGCTGGAGCATGTTGAGCTGACACCTAGTGGTGGCCTACTGCTAGAGCATGTTGAGCTGACACCTAGGGGTAGGCTACTAATAGAGCATGTTGAGCTGACACCTAGAGGAATGCTACTGCTAGAGCATGTTGAGCTGACACCTAGAGGAGGCCTACTGCTAGAGCATGTTGAGCTGACACCTAGAGGTAGCTTACTGCTAGAGCATGTTGAGCTGACACCTAGTGGTGGCCTACTGCTAGAGCATGTTGAGCTGACACCTAGAGGTGGCCTACTGCTAGAGCATGTTGAGCTGACACCTAGAGGTATGCTACTGCTAGAGCATGTTGAGCTGACACTTAGAGGTAGGCTACTGCTAGAGCATGTTGAGATGACACCTAGAGGTTGGCTACTGCTAGAGCATGTTGAGCTGACACCTAGTGGTGGCCTACTGCTAGAGCATATTGAGCTGACACCTAGTGGTGGCCTACTGCTAGAGCATGTTGAGCTGACACCTAGAGGTATGCTACTGCTAGAGCATGTTGAGCAGACACCCATAGGTGGGCCTACTGCTAGAGCATGTTGAGCTGACACCTAGTGGTATCCTACTGCTAGAGCATGTTGAGCTGACACCTAGAGTTAGGCTACTGGTAGAGCATGTTGAGCTGACAACTAGAGGTGGTCTACTGCTGGAGCATGTTGAGCTGACACCTAGTGGTGGCCTACTGCTAGAGCATGTTGAGCTGACACCTAGGGTTGGCTTACTGCTAGAGCATGTTGAGCTGACACCTAGTTGTAGGCTACTGCTAGAGCATGTTGAGCTGACACCTAGAGGTAGGCTACTGCTAGAGCATGTTGAGCTGACATCTAGAGGTAGGCTACTGCTAGAGCATGTTGAGCTGACACCTAGTGGTGGCCTACTGCTACAGCATGTTGAGCTGACACCTAGAGGTAGAATACTGCTTGAGCATATTGAGCTGACACCTAGAGGTATGCTACTGCTAGAGCATGTTGAGCTGACACCTGATGGTGGCCTACTGCTAGAGCATGTTGAGCTGACACCTAGAGGTGGCCTACTGCTAGAGCATGTTGAGCTGACACCTAGAGGTAGACTACTGCTAGAGCATGTTGAGCTGACACCTAGTGGTGGCCTACTGCTGGAGCATGTTGAGCTGACACCTAGTGGTGGCCTACTGCTAGAGCATGTTGAGCTGACACCTAGAGGTAGGCTACTAATAGAGCATGTTGAGCTGACACCTAGAGGAATGCTACTGCTAGAGCATGTTGAGCTGACACCTAGAGGAGGCCTACTGCTAGAGCATGTTGAGCTGACACCTAGAGGTAGCTTACTGCTAGAGCATGTTGAGCTGACACCTAGTGGTGGCCTACTGCTATAGCATGTTGAGCTGACACCTAGAGGTGGCCTACTGCTAGAGCATGTTTAGCTGACACCTAGAGGTATGCTACTGCTAGAGCATGTTGAGCTGACACCTAGAGGTAGGATACTGCTAGAGCATGTTGGGCTGACACCTAGTGGTGGCCTACTGCTAGAGCATGTTGAGCTGACACCTAGAGGTAGGCTACTGCTAGAGCATGTTGAGCTGACACCTAGTGGTGGCCTACTGCTGGAGCATGTTGAGCTGACACCTAGTGGTGGCCTACTGCTAGAGCATGTTGAGCTGACACCTAGAGGTAGGCTACTAATAGAGCAGGTTGAGCTGACACCTAGAGGAGGCCTACTGCTAGAGCATGTTGAGCTGACACCTAGAGGTAGCTTACTGCTAGAGCATGTTGAGCTGACACCTAGTGGTGGCCTACTGCTAGAGCATGTTGAGCTGACACCTAGAGGTGGCCTACTGCTAGAGCATGTTGAGCTGACACCTAGAGGTGGTCTACTGCTAGAGCATGTTGCGCTGACACCTAGAAGTAGGCTACTGCTAGAGCATGTTGGGCTGACACCTAGTGGTGGCCTACTGCTAGAGCATGTTGAGCTTACTCCTAGAGGTAGGCTACTGCTAGAGCATGTTGAGCTGACACCTAGAGGTAGGCTACTGCTAGAGCATGTTGAGCTGACACCTAGTGGTGGCCTACTGCTAGAGCATGTTGAGCTGACACCTAGTGGTGGCCTACTACTGGAGCATATTGAGCTGACACCTAGTGGTGGCCTACTGCTAGAGCATGTTGAGCTGACACCTAGAGGTATGCTACTGCTAGAGCATGTTGAGCAGACACCCATAGGTAGGCCTACTGCTAGAGCATGTTTAGCTGACACCTAGTGGTGGCCTACTGCTAGAGCATGTTGAGCTGACACCTAGAGGTAGGCTACTGCTAGAGCATATTGAGCTGACACCTAGAGGTATGCTACTGCTAGAGCATGTTGAGCTGACACCTAGTGGTGGCCTACTGCTAGAGCATGTTGAGCTGACACCGAGAGGTGGCCTACTGCTAGAGCATGTTGAGCTGACACCTAGAGGTAGACTACTGCTAGAGCATGTTGAGCTGACACCTAGTGGTGGCCTACTGCTGGAGCATGTTGAGCTCACACCTAGTGGTGGCCTACTGCTAGAGCATGTTGAGCTGACACCTAGAGGTAGGCTACTAATAGAGCATGTTGAGCTGACACCTAGAGGAATGCTACTGCTAGAGCATGTTGAGCTGACACCTAGAGGAGGCCTACTGCTAGTGCATGTTGAGCTGACACCTAGAGGTAGCTTACTGCTAGAGCATGTTGAGCTGACACCTAGTGGTGGCCTACTGCTAGAGCATGTTGAGCTGACACCTAGAGGTGGCCTACTGCTAGAGCATGTTGAGCTGACACCTAGAGGTATGCTACTGCTAGAGCATGTTGAGCTGACACCTAGAGGTAGACTACTGCTAGAGCATGTTGAGCTGACACCTAGAGGTGGCCTACTGCTAGAGCATGTTGAGCTGACACCAAGAGGTAAGCTACTGCTAGAGCATGTTGAGCTGACACCTAGTGGTGGCCTACTGCTAGAGCATGTTGAGCTGATACCTAGTGGTTGGCCTACTGCTAGAGCATGTTGAGCTGACACCTAGTGGTGGCCTACTGCTGGAGCATGTTGAGCTGACACCTGATGGTGGCCTACTGCTGGAGCATGTTGAGCTGACACCTAGTGGTGGCCTACTGCTAGAGCATGTTGAGCTGACACATAGAGGTGTCTAACTGCTAGAGGATGTTGAGCTGACACCTAGTTGTAGGCTACTGCTAGAGCATGTTGAGCTGACACCCAGAGGTAGGCTACTGCTAGAGCATGTTGAGCTGACACCTAGAGGTAGGCCTACTGCTAGAGCATGTTGAGCTGACACCTAGAGGTAGCTTACTGCTAGAGCATGTTGAGCTGACACCTAGTGGTGGCCTACTGCTAGAGCATGTTGAGCTGACACCTAGAGGTGGCCTACTGCTAGAGCATGTTGAGCTGACACCTAGAGGTATGCTACTGCTAGAGCATGTTGAGCTGACACCAAAGGGTAGGCTACTGCTAGATCATGTTGAGCTGACACCCAGAGGTAGGCTCCTGCTAGAGCATGTTGAGCTGACACCTAGAGGTAGGCTACTGCTGGAGCATGTTGGGCTGACACCTAGTGGTGGCCTACTGCTAGAGCATGTTGAGCTGACATCTAGAGGTAGGCTACTGCTAGAGCATGTTGAGCTGACACCTAGAGGTATGCTACTGCTAGAGCATGTTGAGCTGACACCTAGAGGTATGCTACTACTAGAGCATGTTGGGCTGACACCTAGAGGTATGCTACTGCTAGAGCATGTTGAGCTGACACCTAGATGAGGCCTACTGCTAGAGCATGTTGAGCTGACACCTAGAGGTAGCTTACTGCTAGAGCATGTTGAGCTGACACCTAGTGGTGGCCTACTGCTAGAGCATGTTGAGCTGACACCTAGTGGTGGCCTACTGCTAGAGCATGTTGAGCTGACACCTAGAGGTGGCCTACTGCTGGAGCATGTTGAGCCGACACCTAGAGGTAGGCTACTGCTGGAGCATGTTGAGCTGACACCTAGAGGTGGCCTACTGCTAGAGCATGTTGAGCTGACACCTAGAGGTGGCCTACTGCTAGAGCATGTTGAGCTGACACCTAGTGGTGGTCTACTGCTAGAGCATGTTGAGCTGAAACCTAGAGGTGGCCTACTGCTGGAGCATGTTGAGCTGACAGCTAGTGGTGGCCTACTGCTAGAGCATGTTGAGCTGACACCTAGAGATAGGCAACTGCTAGAGCATGTTGAGCTGACACCTAGAGGTGGCCTACTGCTAGAGCATGTTGAGCTGACACCTAGAGGTATGCTACTGCTAGAGCATGTTGAGCTGACACCAAAGGGTAGGCTACTGCTAGATCATGTTGAGCTGACACCCAGAGGTAGGCTCCTGCTAGAGCATGTTGAGCTGACACCTAGAGGTAGGCTACTGCTGGAGCATGTTGGGCTGACACCTAGTGGTGGCCTACTGCTAGAGCATGTTAAGCTGACACCTAGAGGTATGCTACTACTAGAGCATGTTGGGCTGACACCTAGAGGTATGCTACTGCTAGAGCATGTTGAGCTGACACCTAGAGGTATGCTACTGCTAGAGCATGTTGAGCTGACACCTAGATGAGGCCTACTGCTAGAGCATGTTGAGCTGACACCTAGAGGTAGCTTACTGCTAGAGCATGTTGAGCTGACACCTAGTGGTGGCCTACTGCTAGGGCATGTTGAGCTGACACCTAGAGGTGGCCTACTGCTAGAGCATGTTGAGCCGACACCTAGAGGTAGGCTACTGCTGGAGCATGTTGAGCTGACACCTAGAGGTGGCCTACTGCTAGAGCATGTTGAGCTGACACCTAGAGGTAGCTTACTGCTAGAGCATGTTGAGCTGCCACCTAGTGGTGGCCTACTGCTAGAGCATGTTGAGCTGACACCTAGTGGTGGTCTACTGCTAGAGCATGTTGAGCTGACACCTAGAGGTGGCCCACTGCTGGAGCATGTTGAGCTGACAGCTAGTGGTGGCCTACTGCTAGAGCATGTTGAGCTGACACCTAGAGATAGGCAACTGCTAGAGCATGTTGAGCTGACACCTAGAGGTGGCCTACTGCTAGAGCATGTTGAGCTGACACCTAGAGGTATGCTACTGCTAGAGCATGTTGAGCTGACACCAAAGGGTAGGCTACTGCTAGATCATGTTGAGCTGACACCCAGAGGTAGGCTCCTGCTAGAGCATGTTGAGCTGACACCTAGAGGTAGGCTACTGCTGGAGCATGTTGGGCTGACACCTAGTGGTGGCCTACTGCTAGAGCATGTTAAGCTGACATCTAGAGGTAGGCTACTGCTAGAGCATGTTGAGCTGACACCTAGAGGTATGCTACTACTAGAGCATGTTGGGCTGACACCTAGAGGTATGCTACTGCTAGAGCATGTTGAGCTGACACCTAGAGGTATGCTACTGCTAGAGCATGTTGAGCTGACACCTAGAGGAGGCCTACTGCTAGAGCATGTTGAGCTGACACCTAGAGGTAGCTTACTGCTAGAGCATGTTGAGCTGACACCTACAGGTGGCCTACTGCTAGAGCATGTTGAGCTGACACCAAGAGGTAAGCTACTGCTAGAGCATGTTGAGCTGACACCTAGTGGTGGCCTACTGCTAGAGCATGTTGAGCTGATACCTAGTGGTTGGCCTACTGCTAGAGCATGTTGAGCTGACACCTAGTGGTGGCCTACTGCTGGAGCATGTTGAGCTGACACCTGATGGTGGCCTACTGCTGGAGCATGTTGAGCTGACACCTAGTGGTGGCCTACTGCTAGAGCATGTTGAGCTGACACCTAGAGGTGTCTAACTGCTAGAGGATGTTGAGCTGACACCTAGTTGTAGGCTACTGCTAGAGCATGTTGAGCTGACACCCAGAGGTAGGCTACTGCTAGAGCATGTTGGGCTGACGCCTAGAGGTAGGCCTACTGCTAAAGCATGTTGAGCTGACACCTAGAGGTAGCTTACTGCTAGAGCATGTTGAGCTGACACCTAGTGGTGGCCTACTGCTAGAGCAGGTTGAGCTGACACCTAGAGGTGGCCTACTGCTAGAGCATGTTGAGCTGACACCTAGAGGTATGCTACTGCTAGAGCATGTTGAGCTGACACCAAAGGGTAGGCTACTGCTAGATCATGTTGAGCTGACACCCAGAGGTAGGCTCCTGCTAGAGCATGTTGAGCTGACACCTAGAGGTAGGCTACTGCTGGAGCATGTTGGGCTGACACCTAGTGGTGGCCTACTGCTAGAGCATGTTGAGCTGACATCTAGAGGTAGGCTACTGCTTGAGCATGTTTAGCTGACACCTAGAGGTATGCTACTACTAGAGCATGTTGGGCTGACACCTAGAGGTATGCTACTGCTAGAGCATGTTGAGCTGACACCTAGAGGTATGCTACTGCTAGAGCATGTTGAGCTGACACCTAGATGAGGCCTACTGCTAGAGCATGTTGAGCTGACACCTAGAGGTAGCTTACTGCTAGAGCATGTTGAGCTGACACCTAGTGGTGTCCTACTGCTAGAGCATGTTGAGCTGACACCTAGAGGTGGCCTACTGCTAGAGCATGTTGAGCCGACACCTAGAGGTAGGCTACTGCTGGAGCATGTTGAGCTGACACCTAGAGGTGGCCTACTGCTAGAGCATGTTGAGCTGACACCTAGAGGTAGCTTACTGCTAGAGCATGTTGAGCTGCCACCTAGTGGTGGCCTACTGCTAGAGCATGTTGAGCTGACACCTAGTGGTGGTCTACTGCTAGAGCATGTTGAGCTGACACCTAGAGGTGGCCTACTGCTGGAGCATGTTGAGCTGACAGCTAGTGGTGGCCTACTGCTAGAGCATGTTGAGCTGACACCTAGAGATAGGCAACTGCTAGAGCATGTTGAGCTGACACCTAGAGGTGGCCTACTGCTAGAGCATGTTGAGCTGACACCTAGAGGTATGCTACTGCTAGAGCATGTTGAGCTGACACCAAAGGGTAGGCTACTGCTAGATCATGTTGAGCTGACACCCAGAGGTAGGCTCCTGCTAGAGCATGTTGAGCTGACACCTAGAGGTAGGCTACTGCTGGAGCATGTTGGGCTGACACCTAGTGGTGGCCTACTGCTAGAGCATGTTAAGCTGACATCTAGAGGTAGGCTACTGCTAGAGCATGTTGAGCTGACACCTAGAGGTATGCTACTACTTGAGCATGTTGGGCTGACACCTAGAGGTATGCTACTGCTAGAGCATGTTGAGCTGACACCTAGAGGTATGCTACTGCTAGAGCATGTTGAGCTGACACCTAGAGGAGGCCTACTGCTAGAGCATGTTGAGCTGACACCTAGAGGTAGCTTACTGCTAGAGCATGTTGAGCTGACACCTAGTGGTGGCCTACTGCTAGAGCATGTTGAGCTGACACCTAGAGGTGGCCTACTGCTAGAGCATGTTGAGCCGACACCTAGAGGTAGGCTACTGCTGGAGCATGTTGAGCTGACACCTAGAGGTGGCCTACTGCTAGAGCATGTTGAGCTGACACCTAGAGGTAGCTTACTGCTAGAGCATGTTGAGCTGACACCTAGAGGTGGCCTACTGCTAGAGCATGTTGAGCTGACACCTAGAGGAATGCTACTGCTAGAGCATGTTGAGCTGACACCTAGAGGAGGCCTACTGCTAGTGCATGTTGAGCTGACACCTAGAGGTAGCTTACTGCTAGAGCATGTTGAGCTGACACCTAGTGGTGGCCTACTGCTAGAGCATGTTGAGCTGACACCTAGAGGTGGCCTACTGCTAGAGCATGTTGAGCTGACACCTAGAGGTATGCTACTGCTAGAGCATGTTGAGCTGACACCTAGAGGTAGACTACTGCTAGAGCATGTTGAGCTGACACCTAGAGGTGGCCTACTGCTAGAGCATGTTGAGCTGACACCAAGAGGTAAGCTACTGCTAGAGCATGTTGAGCTGACACCTAGTGGTGGCCTACTGCTAGAGCATGTTGAGCTGATACCTAGTGGTTGGCCTACTGCTAGAGCATGTTGAGCTGACACCTAGTGGTGGCCTACTGCTGGAGCATGTTGAGCTGACACCTGATGGTGGCCTACTGCTGGAGCATGTTGAGCTGACACCTAGTGGTGGCCTACTGCTAGAGCATGTTGAGCTGACACCTAGAGGTGTCTAACTGCTAGAGGATGTTGAGCTGACACCTAGTTGTAGGCTACTGCTAGAGCATGTTGAGCTGACACCCAGAGGTAGGCTACTGCTAGAGCATGTTGAGCTGACACCTAGAGGTAGGCCTACTGCTAGAGCATGTTGAGCTGACACCTAGAGGTAGCTTACTGCTAGAGCATGTTGAGCTGACACCTAGTGGTGGCCTACTGCTAGAGCATGTTGAGCTGACACCTAGAGGTGGCCTACTGCTAGAGCATGTTGAGCTGACACCTAGAGGTATGCTACTGCTAGAGCATGTTGAGCTGACACCAAAGGGTAGGCTACTGCTAGATCATGTTGAGCTGACACCCAGAGGTAGGCTCCTGCTAGAGCATGTTGAGCTGACACCTAGAGGTAGGCTACTGCTGGAGCATGTTGGGCTGACACCTAGTGGTGGCCTACTGCTAGAGCATGTTGAGCTGACATCTAGAGGTAGGCTACTGCTAGAGCATGTTGAGCTGACACCTAGAGGTATGCTACTACTAGAGCATGTTGGGCTGACACCTAGAGGTATGCTACTGCTAGAGCATGTTGAGCTGACACCTAGAGGTATGCTACTGCTAGAGCATGTTGAGCTGACACCTAGATGAGGCCTACTGCTAGAGCATGTTGAGCTGACACCTAGAGGTAGCTTACTGCTAGAGCATGTTGAGCTGACACCTAGTGGTGGCCTACTGCTAGAGCATGTTGAGCTGACACCTAGAGGTGGCCTACTGCTGGAGCATGTTGAGCCGACACCTAGAGGTAGGCTACTGCTGGAGCATGTTGAGCTGACACCTAGAGGTGGCCTACTGCTAGAGCATGTTGAGCTGACACCTAGAGGTAGCTTACTGCTAGAGCATGTTGAGCTGCCACCTAGTGGTGGCCTACTGCTAGAGCATGTTGAGCTGACACCTAGTGGTGGTCTACTGCTAGAGCATGTTGAGCTGAAACCTAGAGGTGGCCTACTGCTGGAGCATGTTGAGCTGACAGCTAGTGGTGGCCTACTGCTAGAGCATGTTGAGCTGACACCTAGAGATAGGCAACTGCTAGAGCATGTTGAGCTGACACCTAGAGGTGGCCTACTGCTAGAGCATGTTGAGCTGACACCTAGAGGTATGCTACTGCTAGAGCATGTTGAGCTGACACCAAAGGGTAGGCTACTGCTAGATCATGTTGAGCTGACACCCAGAGGTAGGCTCCTGCTAGAGCATGTTGAGCTGACACCTAGAGGTAGGCTACTGCTGGAGCATGTTGGGCTGACACCTAGTGGTGGCCTACTGCTAGAGCATGTTAAGCTGACACCTAGAGGTATGCTACTACTAGAGCATGTTGGGCTGACACCTAGAGGTATGCTACTGCTAGAGCATGTTGAGCTGACACCTAGAGGTATGCTACTGCTAGAGCATGTTGAGCTGACACCTAGATGAGGCCTACTGCTAGAGCATGTTGAGCTGACACCTAGAGGTAGCTTACTGCTAGAGCATGTTGAGCTGACACCTAGTGGTGGCCTACTGCTAGAGCATGTTGAGCTGACACCTAGAGGTGGCCTACTGCTAGAGCATGTTGAGCCGACACCTAGAGGTAGGCTACTGCTGGAGCATGTTGAGCTGACACCTAGAGGTGGCCTACTGCTAGAGCATGTTGAGCTGACACCTAGAGGTAGCTTACTGCTAGAGCATGTTGAGCTGCCACCTAGTGGTGGCCTACTGCTAGAGCATGTTGAGCTGACACCTAGTGGTGGTCTACTGCTAGAGCATGTTGAGCTGACACCTAGAGGTGGCCTACTGCTGGAGCATGTTGAGCTGACAGCTAGTGGTGGCCTACTGCTAGAGCATGTTGAGCTGACACCTAGAGATAGGCAACTGCTAGAGCATGTTGAGCTGACACCTAGAGGTGGCCTACTGCTAGAGCATGTTGAGCTGACACCTAGAGGTATGCTACTGCTAGAGCATGTTGAGCTGACACCAAAGGGTAGGCTACTGCTAGATCATGTTGAGCTGACACCCAGAGGTAGGCTCCTGCTAGAGCATGTTGAGCTGACACCTAGAGGTAGGCTACTGCTGGAGCATGTTGGGCTGACACCTAGTGGTGGCCTACTGCTAGAGCATGTTAAGCTGACATCTAGAGGTAGGCTACTGCTAGAGCATGTTGGGCTGACACCTAGAGGTATGCTACTGCTAGAGCATGTTGAGCTGACACCTAGAGGTATGCTACTGCTAGAGCATGTTGAGCTGACACCTAGAGGAGGCCTACTGCTAGAGCATGTTGAGCTGACACCTAGAGGTAGCTTACTGCTAGAGCATGTTGAGCTGACACCTACAGGTGGCCTACTGCTAGAGCATGTTGAGCTGACACCAAGAGGTAAGCTACTGCTAGAGCATGTTGAGCTGACACCTAGTGGTGGCCTACTGCTAGAGCATGTTGAGCTGACACCTGATGGTGGCCTACTGCTGGAGCATGTTGAGCTGACACCTAGTGGTGGCCTACTGCTAGAGCATGTTGAGCTGACACCTAGAGGTGTCTAACTGCTAGAGGATGTTGAGCTGACACCTAGTTGTAGGCTACTGCTAGAGCATGTTGAGCTGACACCCAGAGGTAGGCTACTGCTAGAGCATGTTGGGCTGACGCCTAGAGGTAGGCCTACTGCTAAAGCATGTTGAGCTGACACCTAGAGGTAGCTTACTGCTAGAGCATGTTGAGCTGACACCTAGTGGTGGCCTACTGCTAGAGCAGGTTGAGCTGACACCTAGAGGTGGCCTACTGCTAGAGCATGTTGAGCTGACACCTAGAGGTATGCTACTGCTAGAGCATGTTGAGCTGACACCAAAGGGTAGGCTACTGCTAGATCATGTTGAACTGACACCCAGAGGTAGGCTCCTGCTAGAGCATGTTGAGCTGACACCTAGAGGTAGGCTACTGCTGGAGCATGTTGGGCTGACACCTAGTGGTGGCCTACTGCTAGAGCATGTTGAGCTGACATCTAGAGGTAGGCTACTGCTAGAGCATGTTGAGCTGACACCTAGAGGTATGCTACTACTAGAGCATGTTGGGCTGACACCTAGAGGTATGCTACTGCTAGAGCATGTTGAGCTGACACCTAGAGGTATGCTACTGCTAGAGCATGTTGAGCTGACACCTAGATGAGGCCTACTGCTAGAGCATGTTGAGCTGACACCTAGAGGTAGCTTACTGCTAGAGCATGTTGAGCTGACACCTAGTGGTGGCCTACTGCTAGAGCATGTTGAGCTGACACCTAGAGGTGGCCTACTGCTAGAGCATGTTGAGCCGACACCTAGAGGTAGGCTACTGCTGGAGCATGTTGAGCTGACACCTAGAGGTGGCCTACTGCTAGAGCATGTTGAGCTGACACCTAGAGGTAGCTTACTGCTAGAGCATGTTGAGCTGCCACCTAGTGGTGGCCTACTGCTAGAGCATGTTGAGCTGACACCTAGTGGTGGTCTACTGCTAGAGCATGTTGAGCTGACACCTAGAGGTGGCCTACTGCTGGAGCATGTTGAGCTGACAGCTAGTGGTGGCCTACTGCTAGAGCATGTTGAGCTGACACCTAGAGATAGGCAACTGCTAGAGCATGTTGAGCTGACACCTAGAGGTGGCCTACTGCTAGAGCATGTTGAGCTGACACCTAGTGGTGGCCTACTGCTGGAGCATGTTGAGCTGACACCTGATGGTGGCCTACTGCTGGAGCATGTTGAGCTGACACCTAGTGGTGGCCTACTGCTAGAGCATGTTGAGCTGACACCTAGAGGTGTCTAACTGCTAGAGGATGTTGAGCTGACACCTAGTTGTAGGCTACTGCTAGAGCATGTTGAGCTGACACCCAGAGGTAGGCTACTGCTAGAGCATGTTGGGCTGACGCCTAGAGGTAGGCCTACTGCTAAAGCATGTTGAGCTGACACCTAGAGGTAGCTTACTGCTAGAGCATGTTGAGCTGACACCTAGTGGTGGCCTACTGCTAGAGCAGGTTGAGCTGACACCTAGAGGTGGCCTACTGCTAGAGCATGTTGAGCTGACACCTAGAGGTATGCTACTGCTAGAGCATGTTGAGCTGACACCAAAGGGTAGGCTACTGCTAGATCATGTTGAACTGACACCCAGAGGTAGGCTCCTGCTAGAGCATGTTGAGCTGACACCTAGAGGTAGGCTACTGCTGGAGCATGTTGGGCTGACACCTAGTGGTGGCCTACTGCTAGAGCATGTTGAGCTGACATCTAGAGGTAGGCTACTGCTAGAGCATGTTGAGCTGACACCTAGAGGTATGCTACTACTAGAGCATGTTGGGCTGACACCTAGAGGTATGCTACTGCTAGAGCATGTTGAGCTGACACCTAGAGGTATGCTACTGCTAGAGCATGTTGAGCTGACACCTAGATGAGGCCTACTGCTAGAGCATGTTGAGCTGACACCTAGAGGTAGCTTACTGCTAGAGCATGTTGAGCTGACACCTAGTGGTGGCCTACTGCTAGAGCATGTTGAGCTGACACCTAGAGGTGGCCTACTGCTAGAGCATGTTGAGCCGACACCTAGAGGTAGGCTACTGCTGGAGCATGTTGAGCTGACACCTAGAGGTGGCCTACTGCTAGAGCATGTTGAGCTGACACCTAGAGGTAGCTTACTGCTAGAGCATGTTGAGCTGCCACCTAGTGGTGGCCTACTGCTAGAGCATGTTGAGCTGACACCTAGTGGTGGTCTACTGCTAGAGCATGTTGAGCTGACACCTAGAGGTGGCCTACTGCTGGAGCATGTTGAGCTGACAGCTAGTGGTGGCCTACTGCTAGAGCATGTTGAGCTGACACCTAGAGATAGGCAACTGCTAGAGCATGTTGAGCTGACACCTAGAGGTGGCCTACTGCTAGAGCATGTTGAGCTGACACCTAGAGGTATGCTACTGCTAGAGCATGTTGAGCTGACACCAAAGGGTAGGCTACTGCTAGATCATGTTGAGCTGACACCCAGAGGTAGGCTCCTGCTAGAGCATGTTGAGCTGACACCTAGAGGTAGGCTACTGCTGGAGCATGTTGGGCTGACACCTAGTGGTGGCCTACTGCTAGAGCATGTTAAGCTGACATCTAGAGGTAGGCTACTGCTAGAGCATGTTGAGCTGACACCTAGAGGTATGCTACTACTTGAGCATGTTGGGCTGACACCTAGAGGTATGCTACTGCTAGAGCATGTTGAGCTGACACCTAGAGGTATGCTACTGCTAGAGCATGTTGAGCTGACACCTAGAGGAGGCCTACTGCTAGAGCATGTTGAGCTGACACCTAGAGGTAGCTTACTGCTAGAGCATGTTGAGCTGACACCTAGTGGTGGCCTACTGCTAGAGCATGTTGAGCTGACACCTAGAGGTGGCCTACTGCTAGAGCATGTTGAGCCGACACCTAGAGGTAGGCTACTGCTGGAGCATGTTGAGCTGACACCTAGAGGTGGCCTACTGCTAGAGCATGTTGAGCTGACACCTAGAGGTAGCTTACTGCTAGAGCATGTTGAGCTGCCACCTAGTGGTGGCCTACTGCTAGAGCATGTTGAGCTGACACCTAGTGGTGGTCTACTGCTAGAGCATGTTGAGCTGACACCTAGAGGTGGCCTACTGCTGGAGAATGTTGAGCTGACAGCTAGTGGTGGCCTACTGCTAGAGCATGTTGAGCTGACATCTAGAGGTAGCTTACTGAAAGAGCATGTTGAGCTGACACCTAGAGGTGCCTACTGCTAGAGAATGTTGAGCTGACACCTAGAGGTGACCTACTGCTAGAGCATGTTGAGCTGACACCTAGAGGTGCCTACTGCTAGAGAATGCTGAGCTGACACCTAGAGGTGACCTACTGCTAGAGCATGTTGAGCTGACACCTAGAGGTGGCCTACTGCTAGAGCATGTTGAGCTGACACCTAGAGGTGCCTACTGCTATAGCATGTTGAGCTGACACCTAGAGGTGACCTACTGCTAGAGCATGTTGAGCTGACACCTAGAGGTAGGCTACTGCTAGAGCATGTTGAGCTGACACCTAGAGGTAGGCTACTGCTAGAGCATGTTGAGCTGACACCCAGAGGTAGGCTACTGCTAGAGCATGTTGAGCTGACACCTAGAGGTAGGCTACTGCTAGAGCATGTTGAGCTGACATCTAGAGGTAGGCTACTGCTAGAGCATGTTGAGCTGACACCTAGTGGTGGCCTACTGCTGGAGCATGTTTAGCTGACACCTAGAGGTAGGCTACTGCTAGAGCATATTGAGCTGACACCTAGAGGTATGCTACTGCTAGAGCATGTTGAGCTGACACCTAGTGGTGCCTACTGCTAGAGCATGTTGAGCTGACACCTAGATGTGCCTACTGCTAGAGCATGTTGAGCTGACACCTAGAGGTGACCTACTGCTAGAGCATGTTGAGCTGACACTTAGAGGTGCCTACTGCTAGAGCATGCTGAGCTGACACCTAGAGGTGACCTACTGCTAGAGCATGTTGAGCTGACATCTAGAGGTGGCCTACTGCTAGAGCATGTTGAGCTGACATCTAGAGGTAGGCTACTGCTAGAGCATGTTGAGCTGACACCTAGTGGTGGTCTACTGCTGGAGCATGTTGAGCTGACACCTAGAGGTAGGCTACTGCTAGAGCATATTGAGCTGACACCTAGAAGTATGCTACTGCTAGAGCATGTTGAGCTGACACCTAGTGGTGGCCTACTGCTAGAGCATGTTGAGCTGATACCTAGAGGTAGACTACTGCTAGAGCATGTTGAGCTGACACCTAGTGATGGCCTACTGCTTGAGCATGTTGAGCTGACACCTAGTGGTGGCCTACTGCTAGAGCATGTTGAGCTGACACCTAGAGGTAGGCTACTAATAGAGCATGTTGAGCTGACACCTAGAGGAATGCTACTGCTAGAGCATGTTTAGCTGACACCTAGAGGAGGCCTACTGCTAGAGCATGTTGAGCTGACACCTAGAGGTTGCTTGCTGCTAGAGCATGTTGAGCTGACACCTAGTGGTGGCCTACTGCTAGAGCATGTTGAGATGACACCTAGAGGTGGCCTACTGCTAGAGCATGTTGAGCTGACACCTAGAGGTATGCTACTGCTAGAGCATGTTGAGCTGACACCTAGAGGTAGGCTACTGCTAGAGCATGTTGGGCTGACACCTAGTGGTGGCCTACTGCTAGAGCATGTTGAGCTGACACCTAGAGGTAGGCTACTGCTAGAGCATGTTGAGCTGACACCTAGAGGTAGGCTACTGCTAGAGCATGTTGAGCTGACACCTAGTGGTGGCCTACTGCTAGAGCATATTGAGCTGACACCTATTGGTGGCCTACTGCTAGAGCATGTTGAGCTGACACCTAGAGGTATTCTACTGCTAGAGCATGTTGAGCAGACACCCATAGGTAGGCCTACTGCTAGAGCATGTTGAGCTAACACCTAGTGGTAGTCTACTGCTAGAGCATGTTGAGCTGACACCTAGAGTTAGGCTACTGGTAGAGCATGTTGAGCTGACAACTAGAGGTGGTCTACTGCTGGAGCATGTTGAGCTGACACCTAGTGGTGGCCTACTGCTAGAGCATGTTGAGCTGACACCTAGGGTTGGCTTACTGCTAGAGCATGTTGAGCTGACACCTAGAGGTAGGCTACTGCTAGAGCAAGTTTAGCTGACACCTAGTGGTGGCCTACTGCTAGAGCATTTTGAGCTGACACCTAGTGGTGGCCTACTGCTGGAGCATGTTGAGCTGACACCTAGTGGTGGCCTACTGCTAGAGCATGTTGAGCTGACACCTAGAGGTATGCTACTGCTAGTGCATGTTGAGCTGACACCTAGAGGTAGGCTACTGCTAGAGCATGTTGAGCTGACACCTAGAGGTATGCTACTGCTAGAGCATGTTGAGCTGACACCTAGTGGTGGCCTACTGCTAGAGCATGTTGAGCTGACACCTAGTGGTGGCCTACTGCTGGAGCATATTGAGCTGACACCTAGTGGTGGCCTACTGCTAGAGCATGTTGAGCTGACACCTAGAGGTATGCTACTGCTAGAGCATGTTGAGCAGACACCCATAGGTAGGCCTACTGCTAGAGCATGTTGAGCTAACACCTAGTGGTAGCCTACTGCTAGAGCATGTTGAGCTGACACCTAGAGGTGGCCTACTGCTAGAGCATGTTGAGGTGACACCTAGGGTTGGCTTACTGCTAGAGCATGTTGAGCTGACACCTAGAGGTAGGCTACTGCTAGAGCAAGTTGAGCTGACACCTAGTGGTGGCCTACTGCTAGAGCATTTTGAGCTGACACCTAGTGGTGGCCTACTGCTGGAGCATGTTGAGCTGACACCTAGTGGTGGCCTACTGCTAGAGCATGTTGAGCTGACACCTAGAGGTATGCTACTGCTACTGCATGTTGAGCTGACACCTAGAGGTAGGCTACTGCTAGAGCATGTTGAGCTGACACCTAGAGGTATGCTACTGCTAGAGCATGTTGAGCTGACACCTAGTGGTGGCCTACTGCTAGAGCATGTTGAGCTGACACCTAGTGGTGGCCTACTGCTGGAGCATATTGAGCTGACACCTAGTGGTGGCCTACTGCTAGAGCATGTTGAGCTGACACCTAGAGGTATGCTACTGCTAGAGCATGTTGAGCAGACACCCATAGGTAGGCCTACTGCTAGAGCATGTTGAGCTAACACCTAGTGGTAGCCTACTGCTAGAGCATGTTGAGCTGACACCTAGAGTTAGGCTACTGGTAGAGCATGTTGAGCTGACAACAGGAGGTGGTCTACTGCTGGAGCATGTTGAGCTAACACCTAGTGGTGGCCTACTGCTAGAGCATGTTGAGCTGACACCTAGGGTTTGCTTACTGCTAGAGCATGTTGAGCTGACACCTAGAGGTAGGCTACTGCTAGAGCAAGTTGAGCTGACACCTAGTGGTGGCCTACTGCTAGAGCATTTTGAGCTGACACCTAGTGGTGGCCTACTGCTGGAGCATGTTGAGCTGACACCTAGTGGTGGCCTACTGCTAGAGCATGTTGAGCTGACACCTAGAGGTATGCTACTGCTAGTGCATGTTGAGCTGACACCTAGAGGTGGCCTACTGCTAGAGCATGTTGAGCTGACACCTAGAGGTAGCTTACTGCTAGAGCATGTTGAGCTGACACCTAGTGGTGGCCTACTGCTAGAGCATGTTGAGCTGACACCTAGTGGTGGCCTACTGCTAGAGCATGTTGAGCTGACACCTAGAGGTGGCCTACTGCTGGAGCATGTTGAGCTGACACCAAGAGGTAAGCTACTGCTAGAGCATGTTGAGCTGACATCTAGTGGTGGCCTACTGCTAGAGCATGTTGAGCTGATACCTAGTGCTTGGCCTACTGCTAGAGCATGTTGAGCTGACACCTAGTGGTGGCCTACTGCTGGAGCATGTTGAGCTGACACCTGATGGTGGTGTTGAGCTGACACCTAGAGGTAGCTTACTGCTAGAGCATGTTGAGCTGACACCTGGTGGTGGCCTACTGCTAGAGCATGTTGAGCTGACACCTAGAGGTGGCCTACTGCTAGAGCATGTTGAGCTGACACCTAGAGGTATGCTACTGCTAGAGCATGTTGCGCTGACACCTAGAAGTAGGCTACTGCTAGAGCATGTTGAGCTGACACCTAGTGGTGGCCTACTGCTAGAGCATGTTGAGAAGACACCTAGTGGTGGCCTACTACTGGAGCATATTGAGCTGACACCTAGGCGTGGCCTACTGCTAGAGCATGTTGAGCTGACACCTAGAGGTATGCTACTGCTAGAGCATGTTGAGCAGACACCCATAGGTAGGCCTACTGCTAGAGCATGTTGAGCTGACACCTAGTGGTGGCCTACTGCTAGAGCATGTTGAGCTGACACCTAGTGGTGGCCTACTACTGGAGCATATTGAGCTGACACTTAGTGTTGGCCTACTGCTAGAGCATGTTGAGCTGACACCTAGAGGTATGCTACTGCTAGAGCATGTTGAGCAGACACCCATAGGTAGGCCTACTGCTAGAGCATGTTGAGCTGACACCTAGAGGTAGGCTACTGCTAGAGCATGTTGAGCTGACACCTAGAGGTATGCTACTGCTAGAGCATGTTGAGCTGACACCTAGTGGTGGCCTACTGCTAGAGCATGTTGAGCTGACACCTAGAGGTGGCCTACTGCTAGAGCATGTTGAGCTGACACCTAGAGGTAGACTACTGCTAGAGCATGTTGAGCTGACACCTAGTGGTGGCCTACTGCTGGAGCATGTTGAGCTCACACCTAGTGGTGGTCTACTGCTAGAGCATGTTGAGCTGACACCTAGAGGTAGGCTACTAATAGAGCATGTTGAGCTGACACCTAGAGGAATGCTACTGCTAGAGCATGTTGAGCTGACACCTAGAGGAGGCCTACTGCTAGAGCATGTTGAGCTGACACCTAGAGGTAGCTTACTGCTAGAGCATGTTGAGCTGACACCTAGTGGTGGCCTACTGCTAGAGCATGTTGAGCTGACACCTAGAGGATGCCTACTGCTAGAGCATGTTGAGCTGACACCTAGAGGTATGCTACTGCTAGAGCATGTTGAGCTGACACCTAGAGGTAGGCTACTGCTAGAGCATGTTGGGCTGACACCTAGTGGTGGCCTACTGCTAGAGCATGTTGAGCTGACACCTAGAGGTAGGCTACTGCTAGAGCATGTTGAGCTGACACCTAGAGGTAGGCTACTGCTAGAGCATGTTGAGCTGACACCTAGTGGTTGCCTACTGCTAGAGCATTTTGAGCTGACACCTAGTGGTGGCCTACTGCTGGCGCACATTGAGCTGACACCTAGTGGTGGCCTACTGCTAGAGCATGTTGAGCTGACACCTAGAGGTATGCTACTGCTAGAGCATGTTGAGCAGACACCCATAGGTAGGCCTACTGCTAGAGCATGTTGAGCTGACACCTAGTGGTAGCCTACTGCTAGAGCATGTTGAGCTGACACCTAGAGTTAGGCTACTGGTAGAGCATGTTGAGCTGACAACTAGAGGTGGTCTACTGCTGGAGCATGTTGAGCTGATAACTAGTGGTGGCCTACTGCTAGAGCATGTTGAGCTGACACCTAGGGTTGGCTTACTGCTAGAGCATGTTGAGCTGACACCTAGATGTAGGCTACTGCTAGAGCAAGTTGAGCTGACACCTAGTGGTGGCCTACTGCTAGAGCATTTTGAGCTGACACCTAGTGGTGGCCTACTGCTGGAGCATGTTGAGCTGACACCTAGTGGTGGCCTACTGCTAGAGCATGTTGAGCTGACACCTAGAGGTGGCCTACTGCTAGAGCATGTTGAGCTGACACCAAGAGGTAGGCTACTGCTAGAGCAGGTTGAGCCGACACCTAGTGGTGGCCTACTGCTAGAGCATTTTTGAGCTGATACCTAGTGGTTGGCCTACTGCTAGAGCATGTTGAGCTGACACCTAGTGGTGGCCTACTGCTGGAGCATGTTGAGCTGACACCTGATGGTGGCCTACTGCTGGAGCATGTTGAGCTGACACCTAGGTGTGGCCTACTGCTAGAGCATGTTGAGCTGACACCTAGAGGTGTCCAACTGCTAGAGGATGTTGAGCTGACACCTAGAGGTGGCCTACTGCTAGAGCACGTTGAGCTGACACCTAGAGGTATGCTACTGCTAGAGCATGTTGAGCTGACACCTAGAGGTAGGCTACTGCTAGAGCACGTTGGGCTGACACCTAGTGGTGGCCTACTGCTAGAGCATGTTGAGCTGACACCTAGAGGTAGGCTACTGCTAGAGCATGTTGAGCTGACACCTAGTGGTGTCCTACTGCTAGAGCATGTTGAGCTGACACCTAGTGGTGGCATACTGCTGGCGCATATTGAGCTGACACCTAGTGGTGGCCTACTGCTAGAGCATGTTGAGCTGACACCTAGATGTATGCTACTGCTAGAGCATGTTGAGCAGACACCCATAGGCGGGCATACTGCTAGAGCATGTTGAGCTGACACCTAGTGGTAGCCTACTGCTAGAGCATGTTGAGCTGACACCTAGAGTTAGGCAACTGGTAGAGCATGTTGAGCTGACAACTAGAGGTGGTCTACTGCTGGAGCATGTTGAGCTGACACCTGGAGGTAGGCTACTGCTAGAGCAAGTTGAGCTGACACCTAGTGGTGGCCTACTGCTAGAGCATTTTGAGCTGACACCTAGTGGTGGCCTACTGCTGGAGCATGTTGAGCTGACACCTAGTGGTGGCCTACTGCTAGAGTATGTTGAGCTGACACCTAGTGGTGGCCTACTGCTAGAGCATGTTGAGCTGACACCTAGAGGTGGCCTACTGCTAGAGCATGTTGAGCTGACACCAAGAGGTAGGCTACTGCTAGAGCATGTTGAGCCGACACCTAGTGGTGGCCTACTGCTAGAGCATGTTGAGCTGATACCTAGTGGTTGGCCTACTGCTAGAGCATGTTGAGCTGACACCTAGTGGTGTTCTACTGCTGGAGCATGTTGAGCTGACACCTGATGGTGGCCTACTGCTGGAGCATGTTGAGCTGACACCTAGTGGTGGCCTACTGCTAGAGCATGTTGAGCTGACACCAAGAGGTGTCCAACTGCTAGAGGATGTTGAGCTGACACCTAGTTGTAGGCTACTGCTAGAGCATGTTGAGCTGACACCCAGAGGTAGGCTACTGCTAGAGCATGTTGAGCTGACACCTAGAGGTAGACCTACTGCTAGAGCATGTTGAGCTGACACCTAGAGGTAGCTTACTGCTGGAGCATGTTGAGCTGACACCTAGTGGTGGCCTACTGCTAGAGCATGTTGAGCTGACACCTAGAGGTGGCCTACTGCTAGAGCATGTTGAGCTGACACCTAGAGGTATGCTACTGCTAGAGCATGTTGAGCTGACACCTAGGGGTAGGCTACTGCTAGAGCATGTTGAGCTGACACCCAGAGGTAGGCTCCTGCTAGAGCATGTTGAGCTGACACCTACAGGTAGGCTACTGCTGGAGCATGTTGGGCTGACACCTAGTGGTGGCCTACTGCTAGAGCATGTTGAGCTGACATCTAGAGGTAGGCTACTGCTAGAGCATGTTGAGCTGACACCTAGAGGTATGCTACTACTAGAGCATGTTGGGCTGACACCTAGAGGTATGCTACTGCTAGAGCATGTTGAGCTGACACCTAGAGGTATGCTACTGCTGAGCATGTTGAGCTGACACCTAGAGGAGGCCTACTGCTAGAGCATGTTGTGCTGACACCTAGAGGTAGCTTACTGCTAGAGCATGTTGAGCTGACACCTAGTGGTGGCCTACTGCTAGAGCATGTTGAGCTGACACCTAGAGGTGGCCCTACTGCTAGAGCATGTTGAGCTGACACCTAGAGGTAGGCTACTGCTAGAGCATGTTGAGCTGACACCTAGTGGTGGCCTACTGCTAGAGCATGTTGAGCTGACACCTAGTGGTGGCCTACTGCTGGAGCATATTGAGCTGACACCTGATGGTGGCCTACTGCTGGAGCATGTTGAGCTGACACCTAGAGGTAGCTTACTGCTGGAGCATGTTGAGCTGACACCTAGTGGTGGCCTACTGCTAGAGCATGTTGAGCTGACACCTAGAGGTGGCCTACTGCTAGAGCATGTTGAGCTGACACCTAGAGGTATGCTACTGCTAGAGCATGTTGAGCTGACACCTAGGGGTAGGCTACTGCTAGAGCATGTTGAGCTGACACCCAGAGGTAGGCTCCTGCTGGAGCATGTTGAGCTGACACCTAGAGGTAGGCTACTGCTGGAGCATGTTGGGCTGACACCTAGTGGTGGCCTACTGCTAGAGCATGTTGAGCTGACATCTAGAGGTAGGCTACTGCTAGAGCATGTTGAGCTGACACCTAGAAGTATGCTACTACTAGAGCATGTTGGGCTGACACCTAGAAGTATGCTACTGCTAGAGCATGTTGAGCTGACACCTAGAGGTATGCTACTGCTGAGCATGTTGAGCTGACACCTAGAGGAGGCCTACTGCTAGAGCATGTTGTGCTGACACCTAGAGGTAGCTTACTGCTAGAGCATGTTGAGCTGACACCTAGTGGTGGCCTACTGCTAGAGCATGTTGAGCTGACACCTAGAGGTGGCCCTACTGCTAGAGCATGTTGAGCTGACACCTAGAGGTAGGCTACTGCTAGAGCATGTTGAGCTGACACCTAGTGGTGGCCTACTGCTAGAGCATGTTGAGCTGACACCTAGTGGTGGCCTACTGCTGGAGCATATTGAGCTGACACCTGATGGTGGCCTACTGCTGGAGCATGTTGAGCTGACACCTAGTGGTGGCCTACTGCTAGAGCATGTTGAGCTGACACCTAGAGGTGTCCAACTGCTAGAGGATGTTGAGCTGACACCTAGTTGTAGACTACTGCTAGAGCATGTTGAGCTGACACCCAGAGGTAGGCTACTGCTAGAGCATGTTGAGCTGACACCTAGAGGTAGGCCTACTGCTAGAGCATGTTGAGCTGACACCTAGAGGTGGCGTACTGCTAGAGCATGTTGAGCTGACACCTAGAGGTATGCTACTGCTAGAGCATGTTGAGCTGACACCTAGTGGTGGCCTACTGCTAGAGCATGTTGAGCTGACACCTAGAGGTGGCCTACTGCTAGAGCATGTTTAGCTAACACCTAGAGGTAGACTACTGCTAGAGCATGTTGAGCTGACACCTAGTGGTGGCCTACTGCTGGAGCATGTTGAGCTGACACCTAGTGGTGGCCTACTGCTAGAGCATGTTGAGCTGACACCTAGAGGTAGGCTTCTAATAGAGCATGTTGAGCTGACACCTAGAGGAATGCTACTGCTAGAGCATGTTGAGCTGACACCTAGAGGAGGCCTACTGCTAGAGCATGTTGAGCTGACACCTGGAGGTAGCTTACTGCTAGAGCATGTTGAGCTGACACCTAGTGGTGGTCTACTGCTAGAGCATGTTGAGCTGACACCTAGTGGTGGCTTACTGCTAGAGCATGTTGAGCTGACACCTAGATGTATGCTACTGCTAGAGCATGTTGAGCTGACACCTAGAGGTAGGCTACTGCTAGAGCATGTTGGGCTGACACCTGATGGTGGCCTACTGCTAGAGCATGTTGAGCTGACACCTAGTGGTGGCCTACTGCTAGAGCATGTTGAGCTGACACCTAGAGGTGCCCTACTGCTAGAGCATGTTGAGCTGACACCTAGAGGTATGCTACTGCTAGAGCATGTTGAGCTGACACCTAGAGGTAGGCTACTGCTAGAGCATGTTGGGCTGACACCTAGTGGTGGCCTACTGCTAGAGCATGTTGAGCTGACACCTAGAGGTAGGCTACTGCTAGAGCATGTTGAGCTGACACCTAGAGGTAGGCTACTGCTAGAGCATGTTGAGCTGACACCTAGTGGTGGCCTACTGCTAGAGCATGTTGAGCTGACACCTAGTGGTGGCCTACTGCTGGCGCATATTGAGCTGACACCTAGTGGTGGCCTACTGCTAGAGCATGTTGAGCTGACACCTAGAGGTATGCTACTGCTAGAGCATGTTGAGCAGACACCCATAGGCGGGCCTACTGCTAGAGCATGTTGAGCTGACACCTAGTGGTAGCCTACTGCTAGAGCATGTTGAGCTGACACCTAGAGTTAGGCTACTGGTAGAGCATGTTGGGCTGACACCTAGAGGTAGGCTACTGCTAGAGCATGTTGAGCTGACACCTAGAGGTAGCTTACTGCTAGAGCATGTTGAGCTGACACCTAGTGGTGGTCTACTGCTAGAGCATGTTGAGCTGACACCTAGTGGTGGCTTACTGCTAGAGCATGTTGAGCTGACACCTAGAGGTATGCTACTGCTAGAGCATGTTGAGCTGACACCTAGAGGTAGGCTACTGCTAGAGCATGTTGGGCTGACACCTGATGGTGGCCTACTGCTAGAGCATGTTGAGCTGACACCTAGTGGTGGCCTACTGCTAGAGCATGTTGAGCTGACACCTAGAGGTGTCCAACTGCTAGAGGATGTTGAGCTGACACCTAGTTGTAGACTACTGCTAGAGCATGTTGAGCTGACACCCAGAGGTAGACTACTGCTAGAGCATGTTGAACTGACACCTAGAGGTAGGCCTACTGCTAGAGCATGTTGAGCTGACACCTAGAGGTAGCTTACTGCTACAGCATGTTGAGATGACACCTAGTGGTGTCCTAATGCTAGAGCATGTTGAGCTGACACCTAGAGGTGGCGTACTGCTAGAGCATGTTGAGCTGACACCTAGAGGTATGCTACTGCTAGAGCATGTTGAGCTGACACCTAGTGGTGGCCTACTGCTAGAGCATGTTGAGCTGACACCTAGAGGTGGCCTACTGCTAGAGCATGTTTAGCTAACACCTAGAGGTAGACTACTACTAGAGCATGTTGAGCTGACACCTAGTGGTGGCCTACTGCTGGAGCATATTGAGCTGACACCTAGTGGTGGCCTACTGCTAGAGCATGTTGAGCTGACTCCTAGAGGTAGGCTTCTAATAGAGCATGTTGAGCTGACACCTAGAGGAATGCTACTGCTAGAGCATGTTGAGCTGACACCTAGAGGAGGCCTACTGCTAGAGCATGTTGAGCTGACACCTAGAGGTAGCTTACTGCTAGAGCATGTTGAGCTGACACCTAGTGGTGGCCTACTGCTAGAGCATGTTGAGCTGACACCTAGAGGTAGCTTACTGCTAGAGCATGTTGAGCTGACACCTAGTGGTGGCCTACTGCTAGAGCATGTTGAGCTGACACCTAGTGGTGGCCTACTGCTGGCGCATATTGAGCTGACACCTAGTGGTGGCCTACTGCTAGAGCATGTTGAGCTGACACCTAGAGATATGCTACTGCTAGAGCATGTTGAGCAGACACCCATAGGCGGGCCTACTGCTAGAGCATGTTGAGCTGACACCTAGTGGTAGCCTACTGCTAGAGCATGTTGAGCTGACACCTAGAGTTAGGCTACTGGTAGAGCATGTTGGGCTGACACCTGATGGTGGCCTACTGCTAGAGCATGTTGAGCTGACACCTTGTGGTGGCCTACTGCTAGAGCATGTTCAGCTGACACCTAGTGGTGGCCTACTGCTAGAGCATTTTGAGCTGACACCTAGTGGTGGCCTACTGCTGGAGCATGTTGAGCTGACACCTAGAGGTGTCCAACTGCTAGAGGATGTTGAGCTGACACCTAGTTGTAGACTACTGCTAGAGCATGTTGAGCTGACACCCAGAGGTAGACTACTGCTAGAGCATGTTGAACTGACACCTAGAGGTAGGCCTACTGCTAGAGCATGTTGAGCTGACACCTAGAGGTAGCTTACTGCTACAGCATGTTGAGATGACACCTAGTGGTGTCCTACTGCTAGAGCATGTTGAGCTGACACCTAGAGGTGGCGTACTGCTAGAGCATGTTGAGCTGACACCTAGAGGTATGCTACTGCTAGAGCATGTTGAGCTGACACCTAGTGGTGGCCTACTGCTAGAGCATGTTGAGCTGACACCTAGAGGTGGCCTACTGCTAGAGCATGTTTAGCTAACACCTAGAGGTAGACTACTGCTAGAGCATGTTGAGCTGACACCTAGTGGTGGCCTACTGCTGGAGCATATTGAGCTGACACCTAGTGGTGGCCTACTGCTAGAGCATGTTGAGCTGACTCCTAGAGGTAGGCTTCTAATAGAGCATGTTGAGCTGACACCTAGAGGTAGCTTACTGCTAGAGCATGTTGAGCTGACACCTAGTGGTGGCCTACTGCTAGAGCATGTTGAGCTGACACCTAGAGGTAGCTTACTGCTAGAGCATGTTGAGCTGACACCTAGTGGTGGCCTACTGCTAGAGCATGTTGAGCTGACACCTAGTGGTGGCCTACTGCTGGCGCATATTGAGCTGACACCTAGTGGTGGCCTACTGCTAGAGCATGTTGAGCTGACACCTAGAGGTATGCTACTGCTAGAGCATGTTGAGCAGACACCCATAGGCGGGCCTACTGCTAGAGCATGTTGAGCTGACACCTAGTGGTAGCCTACTGCTAGAGCATGTTGAGCTGACACCTAGAGTTAGGCTACTGGTAGAGCATGTTGGGCTGACACCTGATGGTGGCCTACTGCTAGAGCATGTTGAGCTGACACCTTGTGGTGGCCTACTGCTAGAGCATGTTGAGCTGACACCTAGTGGTGGCCTACTGCTAGAGCATTTTGAGCTGACACCTAGTGGTGGCCTACTGCTGGAGCATGTTGAGCTGACACCTAGTGGTGGCCTACTGCTAGAGCATGTTGAGCTGACACCTAGTGGTGGCCTACTGCTAGAGCATGTTGAGCTGACACCTAGAGGTGGCCTACTGCTAGAGCATGTTGAGCTGACACCAAGAGGTAGGCTACTGCTAGAGCATGTTGAGCCGACACCTAGTGGTGGCCTACTGCTAGAGCATGTTGAGCTGATACCTAGTGGTTGGCCTACTGCTAGATTATGTTGAGCTGACACCTAGTGGTGGCCTACTGCTGGAGCATGTTGAGCTGACACCTGATGGTGGCCTACTGCTCGAGCATGTTGAGCTGACACCTAGTGGTGGCCTACTGCTAGAGCATGTTGAGCTGACACCTAGAGGTGTCCAACTGCTAGAGGATGTTGAGCTGACACCTAGTTGTAGTCTACTGCTAGAGCATGTTGAGCTGACACCCAGAGGTAGGCTACTGCTAGAGCATGTTGAGCTGACACCTAGAGGTAGGCCTACTGCTAGAGCATGTTGAGCTGACACCTAGAGGTAGCTTACTGCTAGAGCATGTTGAGCTGACACCTAGTGGTGGCCTACTGCTAGAGCATGTTGAGCTGACACCTAGAGGTGGCCTACTGCTAGAGCATGTTGAGCTGACACCTAGAGGTATGCTACTGCTAGAGCATGTTGAGCTGACACCTAGTGGTAGGCTACTGCTAGAGCATGTTGAGCTGACACCCAGAGGTAGGCTCCTGCTAGAGCATGTTGAGCTGACACCTACAGGTAGGCTACTGCTGGAGCATGTTGGGCTGACACCTAGTGGTGGCCTACTGCTAGAGCATGTTGAGCTGACATCTAGAGGTAGGCTACTGCTAGAGCATGTTGAGCTGACACCTAGAGGTATGCTACTACTAGAGCATGTTGGGCTGACACCTAGAGGTTGCTACTGCTAGAGCATGTTGAGCTGACACCTAGAGGTATGCTACTGCTAGAGCATGTTGAGCTGACACCTAGAGGAGGCCTACTGCTAGAGCATGTTGTGCTGACACCTGGAGGTAGCTTACTGCTAGAGCATGTTGAGCTGACACCTAGTGGTGGCCTACTGCTAGAGCATGTTGAGCTGACACCTAGAGGTGGCCTACTGCTAGAGCACGTTGAGCTGACACCTAGAGGTAGGCTACTGCTAGAGCATGTTGAGCTGACACCTAGTGGTGGCCTACTGCTAGAGCATGTTGAGCTGACACCTAGTGGTGGCCTACTGCTGGAGCATATTGAGCTGACACCTGATGGTGGCCTACTGCTGGAGCATGTTGAGCTGACATCTAGTGGTGGCCTACTGCTAGAGGATGTTGAGCTGACACCTAGTTGTAGGCTACTGCTAGAGCATGTTGAGCTGACACCCAGAGGTAGGCTACTGCTAGAGCATGTTGAGCTGACACCTAGAGGTAGGCCTACTGCTAGAGCATGTTGAGCTGACACCTAGAGGTAGCTTACTGCTGGAGCATGTTGAGCTGACACCTAGTGGTGGCCTACTGCTAGAGCATGTTGAGATGACACCTAGAGGTGGCCTACTGCTAGAGCATGTTGAGCTGACACCTAGAGGTATGCTACTGCTAGAGCATGTTGAGCTGACACCTAGGGGTAGGCTACTGCTAGAGCATGTTGAGCTGACACCCAGAGGTAGGCTCCTGCTAGAGCATGTTGAGCTGACACCTAGAGGTAGGCTACTGCTGGAGCATGTTGGGCTGACACCTAGTGGTGGCCTACTGCTAGAGCATGTTGAGCTGACATCTAGAGGTAGGCTACTGCTAGAGCATGTTGAGCTGACACCTAGAGGTATGCTACTACTAGAGCATGTTGGGCTGACACCTAGAGGTATGCTACTGCTAGAGCATGTTGAGCTGACACCTAGAGGTATGCTACTGCTGAGCATGTTGAGCTGACACCTAGAGGAGGCCTACTGCTAGAGCATGTTGTGCTGACACCTAGAGGTAGCTTACTGCTAGAGCATGTTGAGCTGACACCTAGTGGTGGCCTACTGCTAGAGCATGTTGAGCTGACACCTAGAGGTGGCCCTACTAATAGAGCATGTTGAGCTGACACCTAGAGGTAGGCTACTGCTAGAGCATGTTGAGCTGACACCTAGTGGTGGCCTACTGCTAGAGCATGTTGAGCTGACACCTAGTGGTGGCCTACTGCTGGAGCATATTGAGCTGACACCTGATGGTGGCCTACTGCTGGAGCATGTTGAGCTGACACCTAGTGGTGGCCTACTGCTAGAGCATGTTGAGCTGACACCTAGAGGTGTCCAACTGCTAGAGGATGTTGAGCTGACACCTAGTTGTAGACTACTGCTAGAGCATGTTGAGCTGACACCCAGAGGTAGGCTACTGCTAGAGCATGTTGAGCTGACACCTAGAGGTAGGCCTACTGCTAGAGCATGTTGAGCTGACACCTAGAGGTAGCTTACTGCTAGAGCATGTTGAGCTGACACCTAGTGGTGGCCTACTGCTAGAGCATGTTGAGCTGACACCTAGAGGTGGCGTACTGCTAAAGCATGTTGAGCTGACACCTAGAGGTATGCTACTGCTAGAGCATGTTGAGCTGACACCTAGTGGTGGCCTACTGCTAGAGCATGTTGAGCTGACACCTAGAGGTGGCCTACTGCTAGAGCATGTTGAGCTAACACCTAGAGGTAGACTACTGCTAGAGCATGTTGAGCTGACACCTAGTGGTGGCCTACTGCTGGAGCATGTTGAGCTGACACCTAGTGGTGGCCTACTGCTAGAGCATGTTGAGCTGACACCTAGAGGTAGGCTTCTAATAGAGCATGTTGAGCTGACACCTAGAGGAATGCTACTGCTAGAGCATGTTGAGCTGACACCTAGAGGAGGCCTACTGCTAGAGCATGTTGAGCTGACACCTAGAGGTAGCTTACTGCTAGAGCATGTTGAGCTGACACCTAGTGGTGGTCTACTGCTAGAGCATGTTGAGCTGACACCTAGTGGTGGCTTACTGCTAGAGCATGTTGAGCTGACACCTAGAGGTATGCTACTGCTAGAGCATGTTGAGCTGACACCTAGAGGTAGGCTACTGCTAGAGCATGTTGGGCTGACACCTGATGGTGGCCTACTGCTAGAGCATGTTGAGCTGACACCTAGTGGTGGCCTACTGCTAGAGCATGTTGAGCTGACACCTAGAGGTGTCCAACTGCTAGAGGATGTTGAGCTGACACCTAGTTGTAGACTACTGCTAGAGCATGTTGAGCTGACACCCAGAGGTAGACTACTGCTAGAGCATGTAGGCTACTAATAGAGCATGTTGAGCTGACACCTAGTGGTGGCCTACTGCTAGAGCATGTTGAGCTGACACCTAGTGGTGGTCTACTGCTGGAGCATATTGAGCTGACACCTAGTGGTGGCCTACTGCTAGAGCATGTTGAGCTGACACCTAGAGGTATGCTACTGCTAGAGCATGTTGAGCAGACACCCATAGGTAGGCCTACTGCTAGAGCATGCTGAGCTGACACCTGATGGTGGCCTACAGCTGGAGCATGTTGAGCTGACACCTAGTGGTGGCCTACTGCTAGAGCATGTTGAGCTGACACCTAGAGGTAGGCCTACTGCTAGAGCATGTTGAGCTGACACCTAGAGGTTGCTTACTGCTAGAGCATGTTGAGCTGACACCTAGTGGTGGCCTACTGCTAGAGCATGTTGAGCTGACACCTAGAGGTGGCCTACTGCTAGAGCATGTTGAGCTGACACCTAGAGGTATGCTACTGCTAGAGCATGTTGAGCTGACACCTAGTGGTGGCCTACTGCTAGAGCATGTTGAGCTGACACCTAGAGGTGGCCTACTGCTAGAGCATGTCGAGCTGACACCTAGAGGTAGACTACTGCTAGAGCATGTTGAGCTGACACCTAGTGGTGGCCTACTGCTAGAGCATGTTGAGCTGACACCTAGAGGTAGGCTACTAATAGAGCATGTTGAGCTGACACCTAAAGGAATGCTACTGCTAGAGCATGTTGAGCTGACACCTAGAGGAGGCCTACTGCTAGAGCATGTTGAGCTGACACCTAGAGTTAGCCTTCTGGTAGAGCATGTTGAGCTGACAACTAGAGGTGGTCTACTGCTGGGGCATGTTGAGCTGACACCTAGTGGTGGCCTACTGCTAGAGCATGTTGAGCTGACACCTAGAGGTAGGCCTACTGCTAGAGCATGTTGAGCTGACACCTAGAGGTTGCTTACTGCTAGAGCATGTTGAGCTGACACCTAGTGGTGGCCTACTGCTAGAGCATGTTGAGCTGACACCTAGAGGTGGCCTACTGCTAGAGCATGTTGAGCTGACACCTAGAGGTATGCTACTGCTAGAGCATGTTGAGCTGACACCTAGTGGTGGCCTACTGCTAGAGCATGTTGAGCTGACACCTAGAGGTGGCCTACTGCTAGAGCATGTCGAGCTGACACCTAGAGGTAGACTACTGCTAGAGCATGTTGAGCTGACACCTAGTGGTGGCCTACTGCTAGAGCATGTTGAGCTGACACCTAGAGGTAGGCTACTAATAGAGCATGTTGAGCTGACACCTAGAGGAATGCTACTGCTAGAGCATGTTGAGCTGACACCTAGAGGAGGCCTACTGCTAGAGCATGTTGAGCTGACACCTAGAGTTAGCCTTCTGGTAGAGCATGTTGAGCTGACAACTAGAGGTGGTCTACTGCTGGGGCATGTTGAGCTGACACCTAGTGGTGGCCTACTGCTAGAGCATGTTGAGCTGACAACTAGGGTTGGCTTACTGCTAGAGCATGTTGAGCTGGCACCTAGAGGTAGGCTACTGCTAGAGCAAGTTGAGCTGACACCTAGTGGTGGCCTACTGCAAGAGCATTTTGAGCTGACACCTAGTGGTGGCCTACTGCTGGAGCATGTTGAGCTGACACCTAGTGGTGGCCTACTGCTAGAGCATGTTGAGCTGACACCTAGAGGTATGCTACTGCTAGTGCATGTTGAGCTGACACCTAGAGGTGGCCTACTGCTAGAGCATGTTGAGCTGACACCTAGAGGTAGCTTACTGCTAGAGCATGTTGAGCTGACACCTAGTGGTGGCCTACTGCTAGAGCATGTTGAGCTGATACTGCTAGAGCATGTTGAGCTGACACCTAGAGGTATGCTACTGCTAGAGCATGTTGAGCTGACACCTAGTGGTGGCCTACTGCTAGAGCATGTTGAGCTGACACCTAGAGGTATGCTACTGCTAGAGCATGTTGAGCTGACACCTAGTGGTGGCCTACTGCTAGAGCATGTTGAGCTGACACCTAGAGGTGGCCTACTGCTAGAGCATGTCGAGCTGACACCTAGAGGTAGACTGCTGCTAGAGCATGTTGAGCTGACACCTAGTGGTGGCCTACTGCTAGAGCATGTTGAGCTGACACCTAGAGGTAGGCTACTAATAGAGCATGTTGAGCTGACACCTAGAGGAATGCTACTGCTAGAGCATGTTGAGCTGACACCTAGAAGAGGCCTACTGCTAGAGCATGTTGAGCTGACACCTAGAGTTAGCCTTCTGGTAGAGCATGTTGAGCTGACAACTAGAGGTGGTCTACTGCTGGAGCATGTTGAGCTGACACCTAGTGGTGGCCTACTGCTAGAGCATGTTGAGCTGACAACTAGGGTTGGCTTACTGCTAGAGCATGTTGAGCTGGCACCTAGAGGTAGGCTACTGCTAGAGCAAGTTGAGCTGACACCTAGTGGTGGCCTACTGCAAGAGCATTTTGAGCTGACACCTAGTGGTGGCCTACTGCTGGTGCATGTTGAGCTGACACCTAGTGGTGGCCTACTGCTAGAGCATGTTGAGCTGACACCTAGAGGTATGCTACTGCTAGTGCATGTTGAGCTGACACCTAGAGGTGGCCTACTGCTAGAGCATGTTGAGCTGACACCTAGAGGTAGCTTACTGCTAGAGCATGTTGAGCTGACACCTAGTGGTGGCCTACTGCTAGAGCATGTTGAGCTGACACCTAGTGGTGGCCTACTGCTAGAGCATGTTGAGCTGACACCTAGAGGTGGCCTACTGCTAGAGCATGTTGAGCTGACACCAAGAGGTAGGCTACTGCTAGAGCATGTTGAGCTGACACCTAGTGGTGGCCTACTGCTAGAGCATGTTGAGCTGATACCTAGTGGTTGGCCTACTGCTAGAGCATGTTGAGCTGACACCTAGTGTTGGCCTACTGCTGGAGCATGTTGAGCTGACACCTGATGGTGGCCTACTGCTGGAGCATGTTGAGCTGACACCTAGTGGTAGCCTACTGCTAGAGCATGTTGAGCTGACACCTGATGGTGGCCTACTGCTGGAGCATGTTGAGCTGACACCTTTTGGTAGCCTACTGCTAGAGCATGTTGAGCTGACACCTAGAGTTAGGCTACTGGTAGAGCATGTTGAGCTGACAACTAGAGGTGGTCTACTGCTGGAGCATGTTGAGCTGACACCTAGTGGTGGCCTACTGCTAGAGCATGTTGAGCTGACACCTAGGGTTGGCTTACTGCTAGAGCATGTTGAGCTGGCACCTAGAGGTAGGCTACTGCTAGAGCATGTTGAGCTGACACCTAGTGGTGGCCTACTGCTAGAGCATTTTGAGCTGACACCTAGTGGTGGCCTACTGCTGGAGCATGTTGAGCTGACACCTAGTGGTGGCCTACTGCTAGAGCATGTTGAGCTGACACCTAGAGGTATGCTACTGCTAGTGCATGTTGAGCTGACACCTAGAGGTGGCCTACTGCTAGAGCATGTTGAGCTGACACCTAGAGGTAGCTTACTGCTAGAGCATGTTGAGCTGACACCTAGTGGTGGCCTACTGCTAGAGCATGTTAAGCTGACACCTAGTGGTGGCCTACTGCTAGAGCATGTTGAGCTGACACCTAGAGGTGGCCTACTGCTAGAGCATGTTGAGCTGACACCAAGAGGTAGAATACTGCTAGAGCATGTTGAGCTGACACCTAGTGGTGGCCTACTGCTAGAGCATGTTGAGCTGATACCTAGTGGTTGGCCTACTGCTAGAGCATGTTGAGCTGACACCTAGTGTTGGCCTACTGCTGGAGCATGTTGAGCTGACACCTAGAGGTAGGCTACTGCTAGAGCAAGTTGAGCTGACACCTAGTGGTGGCCTACTGCTAGAGCATTTTGAGCTGACACCTAGTGGTGGCCTACTGCTGGAGCATGTTGAGCTGACACCTAGTGGTGGCCTACTGCTCGAGCATGTTGGGCTGACACCTAGAGGTATGCTACTGCTAGTGCATGTTGAGCTGACACCTAGAGGTGGCCTACTGCTGGAGCATGTTGGGCTGACACCTAGTGGTGGCCTACTGCTAGAGCATGTTGAGCTGACATCTAGAGGTAGGCTACTGCTAGAGCATGTTGAGCTGACACCTAGAGGTATGCTACTACTAGAGCATGTTGGGCTGACACCTAGAGGTATGCTACTGCTAGAGCATGTTGAGCTGACACCTAGAGGTATGCTACTGCTAGAGCATGTTGAGCTGACACCTAGAGGAGGCCTACTGCTAGAGCATGTTGTGCTGACACCTAGAGGTAGCTTACTGCTAGAGCATTTTGAGCTGACACCTAGTGGTGGCCTGCTGCTAGAGCATGTTGAGCTGACACCTAGAGGTGGCCTACTGCTAGAGCATGTTGAGCTGAGACCTAGAGGTAGGCTACTGCTAGAGCATGTTGAGCTGACACCTAGTGGTGGCCTAATGCTAGAGTATTTTGAGCTGACACCTAGTGGTGGCCTACTGCTGGAGCATATTGAGCTGACACCTGATGGTGGCCAACTGCTGGAGCATGTTGAGCTGACACCTAGGGGTGTCCAACTGCTAGAGAATGTTGAGCTGACACCTAGTTGTAGACTACTGCTAGAGCATGTTGAGCTGACACCCAGAGGTAGGCTACTGCTAGAGCATGTTGAGCTGACACCTAGAGGTAGGCCTACTGCTAGAGCATGTTGAGCTGACACCTAGAGGTAGCTTACTGCTAGAGCATGTTGAGCTGACACCTAGTGGTGGCCTACTGCTAGAGCATGTTGAGCTGACACCTAGAGGTGGCCTACTGCTAGAGCATGTTGAGCTGACACCTAGAGGTATGCTACTGCTAGAGCATGTTGAGCTGACACCTAGTGGTGGCCTACTGCTAGAGCATGTTGAGCTGACACCTAGAGGTGGCCTACTGCTAGAGCATGTTGAGCTGACACCTAGAGGTATGCTACTGCTAGAGCATGTTGAGCTGACACCTAGTGGTGGCCTACTGCTAGAGCATGTTGAGCTGACACCTAGAGGTGGCCTACTGCTAGAGCATGTTGAGCTGACACCTAGAGGTAGACTACTGCTAGAGCATGTTGATCTGACACCTAGTGGTGGCCTACTGCTGGAGCATGTTGAGCTGACACCTAGTGGTGGCCTCCTGCTAGAGCATGTTGAGCTGACACCTAGAGGTAGACTACTAATAGAGCATGTTGAGCTGACACCTAGAGGTGGCCTACTGCTAGAGCATGTTGAGCTGACACCTAGAGGAGGCCTAATGCTAGAGCATGTTGAGCTGACACCTAGAGGTAGCTTACTGCTAGAGCATGTTGAGCTGACACCTAGTGGTGGCCTACTGCTAGAGCATGTTGAGCTGACACCTAGTGGTGGCTTACTGCTAGAGCATGTTGAGCTGACACCTAGAGGTATGCTACTGCTAGAGCATGTTGAGCTGACAACTAGAGGTGGTCTACTGCTGGAGCATGTTGAGCTGACACCTAGTGGTGTTCTACTGCTAGAGCATGTTGAGCTGACACCTAGGGTTGGCTTACTGCTAGAGCATGTTGAGCTGACACCTAGAGGTAGGCTACTGCTAGAGCATGTTGAGCTGACACCTAGTGGTGGCCTACCGCTAGAGCATTTTGAGCTGACACCTAGTGGTGGCCTACTGCTGGAGAATGTTGAGCTGACACCTAGTGGTGGCCTACTGCTAGAGCATGTTGAGCTGACACCTAGAGGTATGCTACTGCTAGTGCATGTTGAGCTGACACCTAGAGGTGGCCTACTGCTAGAGAATGTTGAGCTGACACCTAGAGTTGGCCTACTGCTAGAGCATGTTGAGCTGACACCTAGAGGTAGACTACTGCTAGAGCATGTTGAGCTGACACCTAGTGGTGGCCTACTGCTGGAGCATGTTGAGCTGACACCTAGTGGTGGCCTACTGCTAGAGCATGTTGAGCTGACACCTAGAGGTAGGCTACTAATAGAGCATGTTGAGCTGACACCTAGAGGTAGACTACTGCTAGAGCATGTTGAGCTGACACCTAGAGGAGGCCTACTGCTAGAGCATGTTGAGCTGACACCTAGAGGTGGCCTACTGCTAGAGCATGTTGAGCTGACACCTAGAGGTAGACTACTGCTAGAGCATGTTGATCTGACACCTAGTGGTGGCCTACTGCTGGAGCATGTTGAGCTGACACCTAGTGGTGGCCTCCTGCTAGAGCATGTTGAGCTGACACCTAGAGGTAGACTACTAATAGAGCATGTTGAGCTGACACCTAGAGGTGGCCTACTGCTAGAGCATGTTGAGCTGACACCTAGAGGAGGCCTAATGCTAGAGCATGTTGAGCTGACACCTAGAGGTAGCTTACTGCTAGAGCATGTTGAGCTGACACCTAGTGGTGGCCTACTGCTAGAGCATGTTGAGCTGACACCTAGTGGTGGCTTACTGCTAGAGCATGTTGAGCTGACACCTAGAGGTATGCTACTGCTAGAGCATGTTGAGCTGACAACTAGAGGTGGTCTACTGCTGGAGCATGTTGAGCTGACACCTAGTGGTGTTCTACTGCTAGAGCATGTTGAGCTGACACCTAGGGTTGGCTTACTGCTAGAGCATGTTGAGCTGACACCTAGAGGTAGGCTACTGCTAGAGCATGTTGAGCTGACACCTAGTGGTGGCCTACCGCTAGAGCATTTTGAGCTGACACCTAGTGGTGGCCTACTGCTGGAGAATGTTGAGCTGACACCTAGTGGTGGCCTACTGCTAGAGCATGTTGAGCTGACACCTAGAGGTATGCTACTGCTAGTGCATGTTGAGCTGACACCTAGAGGTGGCCTACTGCTAGAGAATGTTGAGCTGACACCTAGAGGTAGCTTACTGCTAGAGCATGTTGAGCTGACACCTAGAGGTATGCTACTAATAGAGCATGTTGAGCTGACACCTAGTGGTGGCCTACTGCTAGAGCATGTTGAGCTGACACCTAGAGGTGGCCTACTGCTAGAGCATGTTGAGCTGACACCTAGAGGTAGACTACTGCTAGAGCATGTTGAGCTGACACCTAGTGGTGGCCTACTGCTGGAGCATGTTGAGCTGACACCTAGTGGTGGCCTACTGCTAGAGCATGTTGAGCTGACACCTAGAGGTAGGCTACTAATAGAGCATGTTGAGCTGACACCTAGAGGTAGACTACTGCTAGAGCATGTTGAGCTGACACCTAGAGGAGGCCTACTGCTAGAGCATGTTGAGCTGACACCTAGTGGTGGCTTACTGCTAGAGCATGTTGAGCTGACACCTAGAGGTATGCTACTGCTAGAGCATGTTGAGCTGACACCTAGAGGTAGGCTACTGCTGGAGCATGTTGGGCTGACACCTAGTGGTGGCCTACTGCTAGAGCATGTTGAGCTGACACCTAGAGGTAGGCTACTGCTAGAGCATGTTGAGCTGACACCTAGAGGTAGGCTACTGCTAGAGCATGTTGAGCTGACACCTAGTGGTGGCCTACTGCTTGAGCATGTTGAGCTGACACCTAGTGGTGGCCTACTGCTGGAGCATATTGAGCTGACACCTAGTGGTGGCCTACTGCTAGAGCATGTTGAGCTGACACCTAGAGGTATGCTACTGCTAGAGCATGTTGAGCAGACACCCATAGGTAGGCCTACTGCTAGAGCATGTTGAGCTGACACCTAGTGGTGGCCTACTGCTAGAGCATGTTGAGCTGACACCTAGAGTTTGGCTACTGGTAGAGCATGTTGAGCTGACAACTAGAGGTGGTCTACTGCTGGAGCATGTTGAGCTGACACCTAGTGGTGGCCTACTGCTAGAGCATGTTGAGCTGACACCTAGGGTTGGCTTACTGCTAGAGCATGTTGAGCTGACACCTAGAGGTAGGCTACTGCTAGAGCATGTTGAGCTGACACCTAGTGGTGGCCTACCGCTAGAGCATTTTGAGCTGACACCTAGTGGTGGCCTACTGCTGGAGAATGTTGAGCTGACACCTAGTGGTGGCCTACTGCTAGAGCATGTTGAGCTGACACCTAGAGGTATGCTACTGCTAGTGCATGTTGAGCTGACACCTAGAGGTGGCCTACTGCTAGAGAATGTTGAGCTGACACCTAGAGGTAGCTTACTGCTAGAGCATGTTGAGCTGACACCTAGAGGTATGCTACTAATAGAGCATGTTGAGCTGACACCTAGTGGTGGCCTACTGCTAGAGCATGTTGAGCTGACACCTAGAGGTGGCCTACTGCTAGAGCATGTTGAGCTGACACCTAGAGGTAGACTACTGCTAGAGCATGTTGAGCTGACACCTAGTGGTGGCCTACTGCTGGAGCATGTTGAGCTGACACCTAGTGGTGGCCTACTGCTAGAGCATGTTGAGCTGACACCTAGAGGTAGGCTACTAATAGAGCATGTTGAGCTGACACCTAGAGGAATGCTACTGCTAGAGCATGTTGAGCTGACACCTAGAGGAGGCCTACTGCTAGAGCATGTTGAGCTGACACCTAGAGGTAGCTTACTGCTAGAGCATGTTGAGCTAACACCTAGTGGTGGCCTACTGCTAGAGCATGTTGAGCTGACACCTAGAGGTAGCTTACTGCTAGAGCATGTTGAGCTGACACCTAGTGGTGGCCTACTGCTAGAGCATGTTGAGCTGACACCTAGTGGTGGCTTACTGCTAGAGCATGTTGAGCTGACACCTAGAGGTAGGCTACTGCTGGAGCATGTTGGGCTGACACCTAGTGGTGGCCTACTGCTAGAGCATGTTGAGCTGACACCTAGAGGTAGGCTACTGCTAGAGCATGTTGAGCTGACACCTAGAGGTAGGCTACTGCTAGAGCATGTTGAGCTGACACCTAGTGGGGGCCTACTGCTAGAGCATGTTGAGCTGACACCTAGTGGTGGCCTACTGCTGGAGCATATTGAGCTGACACCTAGTGGTGGCCTACTGCTAGAGCATGTTGAGCTGACACCTAGAGGTATGCTACTGCTAGAGCATGTTGAGCAGACACCCATAGGTAGGCCTACTGCTAGAGCATGTTGAGCTGACACCTAGTGGTGGCCTACTGCTAGAGCATGTTGAGCTGACACCTAGAGTTTGGCTACTGGTAGAGCATGTTGAGCTGACAACTAGAGGTAGTCTACTGCTGGAGCATGTTGAGCAGACACCTAGTGGTGGCCTACTGCTAGAGCATGTTGAGCTGACACCTAGGGTTGGCTTACTGCTAGAGCATGTTGAGCTGACACCTAGAGGTAGGCTACTGCTAGAGCAAGTTGAGCTGACACCTAGTGGTGGCCTACTGCTGGAGCATTTTGAGCTGACACCTAGTGGTGGCCTACTGCTGGAGCATGTTGAGCTGACACCTAGTGGTGGCCTACTGCTAGAGCATGTTGAGCTGACACCTAGAGGTATGCTACTGCTAGTGCATGTTGAGCTGACACCTAGAGGTGGCCTACTGGTAGAGCATGTTGAGCTGACACCTAGAGGTAGCTTACTGCTAGAGCATGTTGAGCTGACACCTAGTGGTGGCCTACTGCTAGAGCATGTTGAGCTGACACCTAGAGGTAGGCTACTGCTAGAGCATGTTGAGCTGACACCTAGAGGTATGCTACTGCTAGAGCATGTTGAGCTGACACCTAGAGGTAGGCTACTGCTAGAGCATGTTGAGCTGATACCTAGAGGTAGGCTACTGCTAGAGCATGTTGAGCTGACACCTAGAGGTAGGCTACTGCTAGAGCATGTTGAACTGACACCTAGTGGTGGCCTACTGCTAGAGCATGTTGAGCTGACACCTAGAGGTAGGCTACTGCTAGAGCATGTTGAGCTGACCCCTAGTGGTGGCCTACTGTTAGAGCATGTTGAGCTGACACCTAGTGGTGGCCTACTGCTAGAGCATGTTGAGCTGACACCTAGAGCTAGGCTACTGCTATAGCATGTTGAGCTAATACCAAGAGGTAGGCTTCTGCTAGAGCATGTTGAGCTGACACCTAGTGGTGACCTACTGCTAGAGCATGTTGAGCTGACTCATAGAGGTATGCTACTGCTAGTGCATGTTGAGCTGACACCTAGAGGTAGGCTACTGCTAGAGCATGTTGAGCTGACACCTAGAGGCATGCTACTGCTAGAGCATGTTGAGCTGACACCTAGAGGTAGGCTACTGCTAGAGCATGTTGAGGTGACACCTAGAGGTAGGCTACTGCTAGAGCATGTTGAGCTGAGACCTAGAGGTGGCCTACTGCTAGAGCATGTTGAGCTGACACCTAGGGGTAGACTACTGCTAGAGCATGTTGAGCTGACACCTAGAGGTAGGCTACTACTAGAGCATGTTGAGCTGACATCTAGAGGTATGCTACTGCTAGAGCATGTTGAGCTGACACCTAGTGCTGGCCTACTGCTAGAGCCTGTTGAGCTGACACCTAGTGGTGGCCTACTGCTAGACCATGTTGAGCTGACACCTAGAGGTAGGCTACTGCTAGAGCATGTTGAGCTGACACCTAGAGGTAGGCTACTGCTAGAGCATGTTGAGCTGACACCTAGTGGTGGCCTACTGTTAGAGCATGTTGAGCTGACACCTAGTGGTGGCCTACTGCTAGAGCATGTTGAGCTGACACCTAGAGCTAGGCTACTGCTATAGCATGTTGAGCTGACACCAAGAGGTAGGCTACTGCTAGAGCATGTTGAGCTGACACCTAGTGGTGACCTACTGCTAGAGCATGTTGAGCTGACACATAGAGGTATGCTACTGCTAGTGCATGTTGAGCTGACACCTAGTGGTGGCCTACTGCTAGAGCATGTTGAGCTGACACCTAGAGGTAGGCTACTGCTAGAGCATGTTGAGCTGACACCTAGAGGTAGGCTACTGCTAGAGTATGTTGAGCTGAAACCTAGAGGTAGGCTACTTCTGGAGCATGTTGAGCTGACACCTAGAGGTAGGCTACTGCTAGAGCATGTTGAGCTGACACCTAGAGGAGGCCTACTGCTAGAGCATGTTGAGCTGACACCTAGAGGTAGCTTACTGCTAGAGCATGTTGAGCTAACACCTAGTGGTGGCCTACTGCTAGAGCATGTTGAGCTGACACCTAGAGGTAGCTTACTGCTAGAGCATGTTGAGCTGACACCTAGTGGTGGCCTACTGCTAGAGCATGTTGAGCTGACACCTAGTGGTGGCTTACTGCTAGAGCATGTTGAGCTGACACCTAGAGGTAGGCTACTGCTGGAGCATGTTGGGCTGACACCTAGTGGTGGCCTACTGCTAGAGCATGTTGAGCTGACACCTAGAGGTAGGCTACTGCTAGAGCATGTTGAGCTGACACCTAGAGGTAGGCTACTGCTAGAGCATGTTGAGCTGACACCTAGTGGGGGCCTACTGCTTGAGCATGTTGAGCTGACACCTAGTGGTGGCCTACTGCTGGAGCATATTGAGCTGACACCTAGTGGTGGCCTACTGCTAGAGCATGTTGAGCTGACACCTAGAGGTATGCTACTGCTAGAGCATGTTGAGCAGACACCCATAGGTAGGCCTACTGCTAGAGCATGTTGAGCTGACACCTAGTGGTGGCCTACTGCTAGAGCATGTTGAGCTGACACCTAGAGTTTGGCTACTGGTAGAGCATGTTGAGCTGACAACTAGAGGTAGTCTACTGCTGGAGCATGTTGAGCAGACACCTAGTGGTGGCCTACTGCTAGAGCATGTTGAGCTGACACCTAGGGTTGGCTTACTGCTAGAGCATGTTGAGCTGACACCTAGAGGTAGGCTACTGCTAGAGCAAGTTGAGCTGACACCTAGTGGTGGCCTACTGCTGGAGCATTTTGAGCTGACACCTAGTGGTGGCCTACTGCTGGAGCATGTTGAGCTGACACCTAGTGGTGGCCTACTGCTAGAGCATGTTGAGCTGACACCTAGAGGTATGCTACTGCTAGTGCATGTTGAGCTGACACCTAGAGGTGGCCTACTGGTAGAGCATGTTGAGCTGACACCTAGAGGTAGCTTACTGCTAGAGCATGTTGAGCTGACACCTAGTGGTGGCCTACTGCTAGAGCATGTTGAGCTGACACCTAGAGGTAGGCTACTGCTAGAGCATGTTGAGCTGACACCTAGAGGTATGCTACTGCTAGAGCATGTTGAGCTGACACCTAGAGGTAGGCTACTGCTAGAGCATGTTGAGCTGATACCTAGAGGTAGGCTACTGCTAGAGCATGTTGAGCTGACACCTAGAGGTAGGCTACTGCTAGAGCATGTTGAACTGACACCTAGTGGTGGCCTACTGCTAGAGCATGTTGAGCTGACACCTAGAGGTAGGCTACTGCTAGAGCATGTTGAGCTGACCCCTAGTGGTGGCCTACTGTTAGAGCATGTTGAGCTGACACCTAGTGGTGGCCTACTGCTAGAGCATGTTGAGCTGACACCTAGAGCTAGGCTACTGCTATAGCATGTTGAGCTAATTCCAAGAGGTAGGCTTCTGCTAGAGCATGTTGAGCTGACACCTAGTGGTGACCTACTGCTAGAGCATGTTGAGCTGACTCATAGAGGTATGCTACTGCTAGTGCATGTTGAGCTGACACCTAGTGGTGGCCTACTGCTAGAGCATGTTGAGCTGACACCTAGAGGTAGGCTACTGCTAGAGCATGTTGAGCTGACACCTAGAGGCATGCTACTGCTAGAGCATGTTGAGCTGACACCTAGAGGTAGGCTACTGCTAGAGCATGTTGAGGTGACACCTAGAGGTAGGCTACTGCTAGAGCATGTTGAGCTGAGACCTAGAGGTGGCCTACTGCTAGAGCATGTTGAGCTGACACCTAGGGGTAGACTACTGCTAGAGCATGTTGAGCTGACACCTAGAGGTAGGCTACTACTAGAGCATGTTGAGCTGACATCTAGAGGTATGCTACTGCTAGAGCATGTTGAGCTGACACCTAGTGCTGGCCTACTGCTAGAGCCTGTTGAGCTGACACCTAGTGGTGGCCTACTGCTAGACCATGTTGAGCTGACACCTAGAGGTAGGCTACTGCTAGAGCATGTTGAGCTGACACCTAGAGGTAGGCTACTGCTAGAGCATGTTGAGCTGACACCTAGTGGTGGCCTACTGTTAGAGCATGTTGAGCTGACACCTAGTGGTGGCCTACTGCTAGAGCATGTTGAGCTGACACCTAGAGCTAGGCTACTGCTATAGCATGTTGAGCTGACACCAAGAGGTAGGCTACTGCTAGAGCATGTTGAGCTGACACCTAGTGGTGACCTACTGCTAGAGCATGTTGAGCTGACACATAGAGGTATGCTACTGCTAGTGCATGTTGAGCTGACACCTAGTGGTGGCCTACTGCTAGAGCATGTTGAGCTGACACCTAGAGGTAGGCTACTGCTAGAGCATGTTGAGCTGACACCTAGAGGTATGCTACTGCTAGAGCATGTTGAGCTGACACCTAGAGGTAGGCTACTGCTAGAGCTTGTTGAGCTGACACCTAGAGGTATGCTATTGCTAGAGCATGTTGAGCTGACACCTAGAGGTAGGCTACTGCTAGAGTATGTTGAGCTGAAACCTAGAGGTAGGCTACTTCTGGAGCATGTTGAGCTGACACCTAGAGGTAGGCTACTGCTAGAGCATGTTGAGCTGACACCTAGAGGTAGGCTACTGCTAGAGCATGTTGAGCTGACACCTAGTGGTGGCCTACTGTTAGAGCATGTTGAGCTGACACCTAGTGGTGGCCTACTGCTAGAGCATGTTGAGCTGACACCTAGAGCTAGGCTACTGCTATAGCATGTTGAGCTGACACCAAGAGGTAGGCTACTGCTAGAGCATGTTGAGCTGACACCTAGTGGTGACCTACTGCTAGAGCATGTTGAGTTGACACATAGAGGTATGCTACTGCTAGTGCATGTTGAGCTGACACCTAGTGGTGGCCTACTGCTAGAGCATGTTGAGCTGACACCTAGAGGTAGGCTACTGCTAGAGCATGTTGAGCTGACACCTAGAGGTATCCTACTGCTAGAGCTTGTTGAGCTGACACCTAGAGGTAGGCCACTGCTAGAGCATGTTGAGCTGATACCTAGAGGTAGGCTACTGCTAGAGCATGCTGAGCTGACACCTAGAGGTAGGCTACTGCTATAGCAAGTTGAGCTGACTCCTAGTGGTGGCCTACTGCTAGAGCATGTTGAGCTGACACCTAGTGGTGGCCTACTGCTGGAGCATGTTTAGCTGACACCTAGTGGTCGCCCACTGCTAGAGCATGTTGAGCTGACACCTAGTGGTGGCTTACTGCTAGAGCATGTTGAGCTGACACCTAGAGGTAGGCTACTGCTAGAGCATGTTGAGCTGACACCTAGAGGTATGCTACTGCTAGAGCATGTTGAGCTGACACCTAGTGGTGGCCTACTGCTAGAGCATGTTTAGCTGACACCTAGTGGTGGACTACTGCTAGAGCATGTTGAGCTGACACCTAGAGGTAGGCTACTGCTAGAGCATGTTGAGCTGACACCTAGAGGTAGGCTACTGCTAGAGCATGTTGAGCTGACACCTAGTGGTGGCCTACTGTTAGAGCATGTTGAGCTGATACCTAGAGGTAGGCTACTGCTAGAGCATGTTGAGCTGACACCTAGAGGTAGGCTACTGCTAGAGCATGTTGAGCTGACACCTAGTGGTGGCCTACTGTTAGAGCATGTTGAGCTGACACCTAGTGGTGGCCTACTGCTAGAGCATGTTGAGCTGACACCTAGAGCTAGGCTACTGCTATAGCATGTTGAGCTGACACCAAGAGGTAGGCTACTGCTAGAGCATGTTGAGCTGACACCTAGTGGTGACCTACTGCTAGAGCATGTTGAGTTGACACATAGAGGTATGCTACTGCTAGTGCATGTTGAGCTGACACCTAGTGGTGGCCTACTGCTAGAGCATGTTGAGCTGACACCTAGAGGTAGGCTACTGCTAGAGCATGTTGAGCTGACACCTAGAGGTATCCTACTGCTAGAGCTTGTTGAGCTGACACCTAGAGGTAGGCCACTGCTAGAGCATGTTGAGCTGATACCTAGAGGTAGGCTACTGCTAGAGCATGCTGAGCTGACACCTAGAGGTAGGCTACTGCTATAGCAAGTTGAGCTGACTCCTAGTGGTGGCCTACTGCTAGAGCATGTTGAGCTGACACCTAGTGGTGGCCTACTGCTGGAGCATGTTTAGCTGACACCTAGTGGTCGCCCACTGCTAGAGCATGTTGAGCTGACACCTAGTGGTGGCTTACTGCTAGAGCATGTTGAGCTGACACCTAGAGGTAGGCTACTGCTAGAGCATGTTGAGCTGACACCTAGAGGTATGCTACTGCTAGAGCATGTTGAGCTGACACCTAGTGGTGGCCTACTGCTAGAGCATGTTTAGCTGACACCTAGTGGTGGACTACTGCTAGAGCATGTTGAGCTGACACCTAGAGGTAGGCTACTGCTAGAGCATGTTGAGCTGACACCTAGAGGTAGGCTACTGCTAGAGCATGTTGAGCTGACACCTAGTGGTGGCCTACTGTTAGAGCATGTTGAGCTGATACCTAGAGGTAGGCTACTGCTAGAGCATGTTGAGCTGACACCTAGAGGTAGGCTACTGCTAGAGCATGTTGAGCTGACACCTAGAGGTAGGCTACTGCTAGAGCATGTTGAGCTGACACCTAGAGGTAGGCTACTGCTAGAGCATGTTGAGCTGACACCTAGTGGTGGCCTACTGTTAGAGCATGTTGAGCTGACACCTATTGGTGGCCTACTGCTAGAGCATGTTGAGCTGACACCTAGAGCTAGGCTACTGCTATAGCATGTTGAGCTGACACCAAGAGGTAGGCTACTGAGAGAGCATGTTGAGCTGACACCTAGTGGTGACCTACTGCTAGAGCATGTTGAGCTGACACATAGAGGTATGCTACTGCTAGTGCATGTTGAGCTGACACCTAGTGGTGGCCTACTGCTAGAGCATGTTGAGCTGACACCTAGAGGTAGGCCTACTGCTAGAGCATGTTGAGCTGACACCTAGAGGTATGCTACTGCTAGAATATGTTGAGCTGACACCTAGAGGTAGGCTACTGCTAGAGCATGTTGAGCTGATACCGAGAGGTAGGCTACTGCTAGAGCATGTTGAGCTGACACCTAGAGGTAGGCTACTGCTAGAGCATGTCGAGCTGACACCTAGAGGTAGGCTACTGCTAGAGCAAGTTGAGCTGACACCTAGTGGTGGCCTCCTGCTAGAGCATGTTGAGCTGACACCTAGTGGTGGCTTACTGCTAGAGCATGTTGAGCTGACACCTAGAGATAGGCTACTGCTAGAGCATGTTGAGCTGACACCTAGAGGTATGCGACTGCAAGAGCATGTTGAGCTGACACCTAGAGGTGGCCTACTGCTAGAGCATGTTGAGCTGACACCAAGAGTTAGGCTACTGCGAGAGCATGTTGAGCTGACACCTAGAGGTAGGCTACTGCTAGAGCATGTTGAGCTGACACCTAGTTGTAGGCTACTGCTAGAGCATGTTGAGCTGACACCTATAGGTAGGCTACTGCTAGAGCATGTTGAGCTGACACTTAGAGGTATGCTATTCCTAGAGCATGTTGAGCTGACACCTAGAGGTAGGCTACTGCTAGAGAATGTTGAGCTGAAAGCTAGAGGTAGGCTACTTCTAGAGCATGTTGAGCTGACACCTAGAGGTGGCCTACTGCTAGAGCATGTTGAGCTGACACCTAGAGGTATGCTACTGCTAGAGCATGTTGAGCTGACACCTAGTGGTGGCCTACTGCTAGAGCATGTTGAGCTGACACCTAGAGGTGGCCTACTGCTGGAGCATGTTGAGCTGACACCTAGAGTTAGGCTACTGGTAGAGCATGTTGAAATGACAACTAGTGGTGGCCTACTGCTGGAGCATGTTGAGCTGACACCTAGTGGTGGCCTACTGCTAGTGCATGTTGAGCTGACACCTAGTGGTGGCTTACTGCTAGAGCATGTTGAGCTGACACCTAGAGGTAGGCTACTGCTAGAGCATGTTGAGCTGACACCTAGAGGTGGCCTACTTCTAGAGCATGTTGAGCTGACACCTAGAGGTAGGCTACTGCTAGAGCATTTTGAGCTGACACCTAGTGGTGGATTACTGATAGAGCATGTTGAGCTGACACCTAGTGGTGGCCTACTGCTGGAGCATGTTGAGCTGACACCAAGTGGTGGCCTACTGATAGAGCATGTTGAGCTGACACCTAGTGGTGGTTTACTGCTAGAGCATGTTGAGTTGACACCTAGAGGTAGGCTACTGCTAGAGCATGTTGAGCTGACACCTAGAGGTATGCTACTGCTACAGCATGTTGAGCTGACACCTAGTGGTGGCCTACTGCTAGAGCATGTTGAGCTGACACCTAGTGGTGGCCTACTGCTAGAGCATGTTGAGCTGACACCTAGTGGTGGTCTACTGCTAGAGCATGTTGATCTGACACCTAGAGGTAGGCTACTACTAGAGCATGTTGAGCTGACACCTAGTGGTGGCCTACTGCTAGAGCATGTTGAGCTGACACCTAGTGGTCTCCCACTGCTAGAGCATGTTGAGCTGACACGTAGTGGTGGCTTACTGCTAGAGCATGTTGAGCTGACACCTAGTGGTGGCCTACTGTTAGAGCATGTTGAGCTGATACCTAGAGGTAGGCTACTGCTAGAGCATGTTGAGCTGACACCTAGAGGTAGGCTACTGCTAGAGCATGTTGAGCTGACACCTAGAGGTAGGCTACTGCTAGAGCATGTTGAGCTGACACCTAGAGGTAGGCTACTGCTAGAGCATGTTGAGCTGACACCTAGTGGTGGCCTACTGTTAGAGCATGTTGAGCTGACACCTAGTGGTGGCCTACTGCTAGAGCATGTTGAGCTGACACCTAGAGCTAGGCTACTGCTATAGCATGTTGAGCTGACACCAAGAGGTAGGCTACTGAGAGAGCATGTTGAGCTGACACCTAGTGGTGACCTACTGCTAGAGCATGTTGAGCTGACACATAGAGGTATGCTACTGCTAGTGCATGTTGAGCTGACACCTAGTGGTGGCCTACTGCTAGAGCATGTTGAGCTGACACCTAGAGGTAGGCCTACTGCTAGAGCATGTTGAGCTGACACCTAGAGGTATGCTACTGCTAGAATATGTTGAGCTGACACCTAGAGGTAGGCTACTGCTAGAGCATGTTGAGCTGATACCGAGAGGTAGGCTACTGCTAGAGCATGTTGAGCTGACACCTAGAGGTAGGCTACTGCTAGAGCATGTCGAGCTGACACCTAGAGGTAGGCTACTGCTAGAGCAAGTTGAGCTGACACCTAGTGGTGGCCTCCTGCTAGAGCATGTTGAGCTGACACCTAGTGGTGGCTTACTGCTAGAGCATGTTGAGCTGACACCTAGAGATAGGCTACTGCTAGAGCATGTTGAGCTGACACCTAGAGGTATGCGACTGCAAGAGCATGTTGAGCTGACACCTAGAGGTGGCCTACTGCTAGAGCATGTTGAGCTGACACCAAGAGTTAGGCTACTGCGAGAGCATGTTGAGCTGACACCTAGAGGTAGGCTACTGCTAGAGCATGTTGAGCTGACACCTAGTTGTAGGCTACTGCTAGAGCATGTTGAGCTGACACCTATAGGTAGGCTACTGCTAGAGCATGTTGAGCTGACACTTAGAGGTATGCTATTCCTAGAGCATGTTGAGCTGACACCTAGAGGTAGGCTACTGCTAGAGAATGTTGAGCTGAAAGCTAGAGGTAGGCTACTTCTAGAGCATGTTGAGCTGACACCTAGAGGTGGCCTACTGCTAGAGCATGTTGAGCTGAAACCTAGAGGTATGCTACTGCTAGAGCATGTTGAGCTGACACCTAGTGGTGGCCTACTGCTAGAGCATGTTGAGCTGACACCTAGAGGTGGCCTACTGCTAGAGCATGTTGAGCTGACACCTAGAGTTAGGCTACTGGTAGAGCATGTTGAAATGACAACTAGTGGTGGCTTACTGCTGGAGCATGTTGAGCTGACACCTAGTGGTGGCCTACTGCTAGTGCATGTTGAGCTGACACCTAGTGGTGGCTTACTGCTAGAGCATGTTGAGCTGACACCTAGAGGTAGGCTACTGCTAGAGCATGTTGAGCTGACACCTAGAGGTGGCCTACTTCTAGAGCATGTTGAGCTGACACCTAGAGGTAGGCTACTGCTAGAGCATTTTGAGCTGACACCTAGTGGTGGATTACTGATAGAGCATGTTGAGCTGACACCTAGTGGTGGCCTACTGCTGGAGCATGTTGAGCTGACACCAAGTGGTGGCCTACTGATAGAGCATGTTGAGCTGACACCTAGTGGTGGTTTACTGCTAGAGCATGTTGAGTTGACACCTAGAGGTAGGCTACTGCTAGAGCATGTTGAGCTGACACCTAGAGGTATGCTACTGCTACAGCATGTTGAGCTGACACCTAGTGGTGGCCTACTGCTAGAGCATGTTGAGCTGACACCTAGTGGTGGCCTACTGCTAGAGCATGTTGAGCTGACACCTAGTGGTGGTCTACTGCTAGAGCATGTTGATCTGACACCTAGAGGTAGGCTACTACTAGAGCATGTTGAGCTGACACCTAGTGGTGGCCTACTGCTAGAGCATGTTGAGCTGACACCTAGTGGTGGCCTACTGCTAGAGCATGTTGAGCTGACACCTAGAGGTAGGCTACTGCTAGAGCATGCTGAGCTGACACCTAGTGGTCGCCCACTGCTAGAGCATGTTGAGCTGACACCTAGTGGTGGCTTACTGCTAGAGCATGTTGAGCTGACACCTAGTGGTGGCCTACTGCTAGAGCATGTTGAGCTGACACCTAGAGCTAGGCTACTGCTATAGCATGTTGAGCTGACACCAAGAGGTAGGCTACTGCTAGAGCATGTTGAGCTGACACCTAGTGGTGACCTACTGCTAGAGCATGTTGAGTTGACACATAGAGGTATGCTACTGCTAGTGCATGTTCAGCTGACACCTAGTGGTGGCCTACTGCTAGAGCATGTTGAGCTGACACCTAGAGGTAGGCTACTGCTAGAGCATGTTGAGCTGACACCTAGAGGTATCCTACTGCTAGAGCTTGTTGAGCTGACACCTAGAGGTAGGCCACTGCTAGAGCATGTTGAGCTGACACCTAGTGGTCGCCCACTGCTAGAGCATGTTGAGCTGACACCTAGTGGTGGCTTACTGCTAGAGCATGTTGAGCTGACACCTAGAGGTAGGCTACTGCTAGAGCATGTTGAGCTGACACCTAGAGGTATGCTACTGCTAGAGCATGTTGAGCTGACACCTAGTGGTGGCCTACTGCTAGAGCATGTTGAGCTGACACCTAGAGGTAGAATACTGCTAGAGCATGTTGAGCTGACACCTAGTGGTGGCCTACTGTTAGAGCATGTTGAGCTGATACCTAGAGGTAGGCTACTGCTAGAGCATGTTGAGCTGACACCTAGAGGTAGGCTACTGCTAGAGCATGTTGAGCTGACACCTAGTGGTGGCCTACTGCTAGAGCATGTTGAGCTGACACCTAGAGGTAGGCTACTGCTAGAGCATGTTGAGCTGACACCTAGAGGTGGCCTACTGCTAGAGCATGTTGAGCTGACACCTAGAGTTAGGCTACTGGTAGAGCATGTTGAAATGACAACTAGTGGTGGCCTACTGCTGGAGCATGTTGAGCTGACACCTAGTGGTGGCCTACTGCTAGTGCATGTTGAGCTGACACCTAGTGGTGGCTTACTGCTAGAGCATGTTGAGCTGACACCTAGAGGTAGGCTACTGCTAGAGCATGTTGAGCTGACACCTAGAGGTGGCCTACTTCTAGAGCATGTTGAGCTGACACCTAGAGGTAGGCTACTGCTAGAGCATTTTGAGCTGACACCTAGTGGTGGATTACTGATAGAGCATGTTGAGCTGACACCTAGTGGTGGCCTACTGCTGGAGCATGTTGAGCTGACACCAAGTGGTGGCCTACTGATAGAGCATGTTGAGCTGACACCTAGTGGTGGTTTACTGCTAGAGCATGTTGAGTTGACACCTAGAGGTAGGCTACTGCTAGAGCATGTTGAGCTGACACCTAGAGGTATGCTACTGCTACAGCATGTTGAGCTGACACCTAGTGGTGGCCTACTGCTAGAGCATGTTGAGCTGACACCTAGTGGTGGCCTACTGCTAGAGCATGTTGAGCTGACACCTAGTGGTGGTCTACTGCTAGAGCATGTTGATCTGACACCTAGAGGTAGGCTACTACTAGAGCATGTTGAGCTGACACCTAGTGGTGGCCTACTGCTAGAGCATGTTGAGCTGACACCTAGTGGTGGCCTACTGCTAGAGCATGTTGAGCTGACACCTAGAGGTAGGCTACTGCTAGAGCATGCTGAGCTGACACCTAGTGGTCGCCCACTGCTAGAGCATGTTGAGCTGACACCTAGTGGTGGCTTACTGCTAGAGCATGTTGAGCTGACACCTAGTGGTGGCCTACTGCTAGAGCATGTTGAGCTGACACCTAGAGCTAGGCTACTGCTATAGCATGTTGAGCTGACACCAAGAGGTAGGCTACTGCTAGAGCATGTTGAGCTGACACCTAGTGGTGACCTACTGCTAGAGCATGTTGAGTTGACACATAGAGGTATGCTACTGCTAGTGCATGTTCAGCTGACACCTAGTGGTGGCCTACTGCTAGAGCATGTTGAGCTGACACCTAGAGGTAGGCTACTGCTAGAGCATGTTGAGCTGACACCTAGAGGTATCCTACTGCTAGAGCTTGTTGAGCTGACACCTAGAGGTAGGCCACTGCTAGAGCATGTTGAGCTGACACCTAGTGGTCGCCCACTGCTAGAGCATGTTGAGCTGACACCTAGTGGTGGCTTACTGCTAGAGCATGTTGAGCTGACACCTAGAGGTAGGCTACTGCTAGAGCATGTTGAGCTGACACCTAGAGGTATGCTACTGCTAGAGCATGTTGAGCTGACACCTAGTGGTGGCCTACTGCTAGAGCATGTTGAGCTGACACCTAGAGGTAGAATACTGCTAGAGCATGTTGAGCTGACACCTAGTGGTGGCCTACTGTTAGAGCATGTTGAGCTGATACCTAGAGGTAGGCTACTGCTAGAGCATGTTGAGCTGACACCTAGAGGTAGGCTACTGCTAGAGCATGTTGAGCTGACACCTAGTGGTGGCCTACTGCTAGAGCATGTTGAGCTGACACCTAGAGGTAGGCTACTGCTAGAGCATGTTGAGCTGACACCTAGAGGTGGCCTACTGCTAGAGCATGTTGAGCTGACACCTAGAGTTAGGCTACTGGTAGAGCATGTTGAAATGACAACTAGTGGTGGCCTACTGCTGGAGCATGTTGAGCTGACACCTAGTGGTGGCCTACTGCTAGTGCATGTTGAGCTGACACCTAGTGGTGGCTTACTGCTAGAGCATGTTGAGCTGACACCTAGAGGTAGGCTACTGCTAGAGCATGTTGAGCTGACACCTAGAGGTGGCCTACTTCTAGAGCATGTTGAGCTGACACCTAGAGGTAGGCTACTGCTAGAGCATTTTGAGCTGACACCTAGTGGTGGATTACTGATAGAGCATGTTGAGCTGACACCTAGTGGTGGCCTACTGCTGGAGCATGTTGAGCTGACACCAAGTGGTGGCCTACTGATAGAGCATGTTGAGCTGACACCTAGTGGTGGTTTACTGCTAGAGCATGTTGATCTGACACCTAGAGGTAGGCTACTACTAGAGCATGTTGAGCTGACACCTAGTGGTGGCCTACTGCTAGAGCATGTTGAGCTGACACCTAGTGGTGGCCTACTGCTAGAGCATGTTGAGCTGACACCTAGAGGTAGGCTACTGCTAGAGCATGCTGAGCTGACACCTAGTGGTCGCCCACTGCTAGAGCATGTTGAGCTGACACCTAGTGGTGGCTTACTGCTAGAGCATGTTGAGCTGACACCTAGTGGCCTACTGCTAGAGCATGTTGAGCTGACACCTAGAGCTAGGCTACTGCTATAGCATGTTGAGCTGACACCAAGAGGTAGGCTACTGCTAGAGCATGTTGAGCTGACACCTAGTGGTGACCTACTGCTAGAGCATGTTGAGTTGACACATAGAGGTATGCTACTGCTAGTGCATGTTCAGCTGACACCTAGTGGTGGCCTACTGCTAGAGCATGTTGAGCTGACACCTAGAGGTAGGCTACTGCTAGAGCATGTTGAGCTGACACCTAGAGGTATCCTACTGCTAGAGCTTGTTGAGCTGACACCTAGAGGTAGGCCACTGCTAGAGCATGTTGAGCTGATACCTAGAGGTAGGCTACTGCTAGAGCATGCTGAGCTGACACCTAGAGGTAGGCTACTGCTATAGCAAGTTGAGCTGACTCCTAGTGGTGGCCTACTGCTAGAGCATGTTGAGCTGACACCTAGTGGTGGCCTACTGCTGGAGCATGTTTAGCTGACACCTAGTGGTCGCCCACTGCTAGAGCATGTTGAGCTGACACCTAGTGGTGGCTTACTGCTAGAGCATGTTGAGCTGACACCTAGAGGTAGGCTACTGCTAGAGCATGTTGAGCTGACACCTAGAGGTATGCTACTGCTAGAGCATGTTGAGCTGACACCTAGAGCTAGGCTACTGCTATAGCATGTTGAGCTGACACCTAGAGGTATGCTACTGCTAGTGCATGTCGAGCTGACACCTAGTGGTGGCCTACTGCTAGAGCATGTTTAGCTGACACCTAGTGGTGGACTACTGCTAGAGCATGTTGAGCTGACACCTAGAGGTAGGCTACTGCTATAGCATGTTGAGCTGACACCTAGAGGTAGGCTACTGCTAGAGCATGTTGAGCTGACACCTAGTGGTGGCCTACTGTTAGAGCATGTTGAGCTGATACCTAGAGGTAGGCTACTGCTAGAGCATGTTGAGCTGACACCTAGAGGTAGGCTACTGCTAGAGCATGTTGAGCTGACACCAAGAGGTAGGCTACTGAGAGAGCATGTTGAGCTGACACTTAGTGGTGACCTACTGCTAGAGCATGTTGAGCTGACACATAGAGGTATGCTACTGCTAGTGCATGTTGAGCTGACACCTACTGGTGGCCTACTGCTAGAGCATGTTGAGCTGACACCTAGAGGTAGGCTACTGCTAGAGCATGTTGAGCTGACACCTAGAGGTATGCTACTGCTAGAATATGTTGAGCTGACACCTAGAGGTAGGCCTACTGCTAGAGCATGTTGAGCTGATACCGAGAGGTAGGCTACTGCTAGAGCATGTTGAGCTGACACCTAGAGGTATGCTACTGCTAGAGCATGTCGAGCTGACACCTAGAGGTAGGCTACTGCTAGAGCAAGTTGAGCTGACACCTAGTGGTGGCCTACTGCTAGAGCATGTTGAGCTGACACCTAGTGGTGGCTTACTGCTAGAGCATGTTGAGCTGACACCTAGAGGTAGGCTACTGCTAGAGCATGTTGAGCTGACACCTAGAGGTATGCGACTGCAAGAGCATGTTGAGCTGACACCTAGAGGTGGCCTACTGCTAGAGCATGTTGAGCTGACACCAAGAGTTAGGCTACTGCGAGAGCATGTTGAGCTGACACCTAGAGGTAGGCTACTGCTAGAGCATGTTGAGCTGACACCTAGTTGTAGGCTACTGCTAGAGCATGTTGAGCTGACACCTATAGTTAGGCTACTGCTAGAGCATGTTGAGCTGACACTTAGAGGTATGCTATTCCTAGAGCATGTTGAGCTGACACCTAGAGGTAGGCTACTGCTATAGAATGTTCAGCTGAAAGCTAGAGGTAGGCTACTTCTAGAGCATGTTGAGCTGACACCTAGAGGTGGCCTACTGCTAGAGCATGTTGAGCTGACACCTAGAGGTATGCTACTGCTAGAGCATGTTGAGCTGACACCTAGTGGTGGCCTACTGCTAGAGCACGTTGAGCTGACACCTAGAGGTGGCCTACTGCTAGAGCATGTTGAGCTGACACCTAGAGTTAGGCTAATGGTAGAGCATGTTGAAATGACAACTAGTGGTGGCCTACTGCTGGAGCATGTTGAGCTGACACCTAGTGGTGGCCTACTGCTAGTGCATGTTGAGCTGACACCTAGTAGTGGCTTACTGCTAGAGCATGTTGAGCTGACACCTAGAGGTAGGCTACTGCTAGAGCATGTTGAGCTGACACCTAGAGGTGGCCTACTTCTAGAGCATGTTGAGCTGACACCTAGAGGTAGGCTACTGCTAGAGCATTTTGAGCTGACACCTAGTGGTGGATTACTGATAGAGCATGTTGAGCTGACACCTAGTGGTGGCCTACTGCTGGAGCATGTTGAGCTGACACCAAGTGGTGGCCTACTGATAGAGCATGTTGAGCTGACACCTAGTGGTGGTTTACTGCTAGAGCATGTTGAGTTGACACCTAGAGGTAGGCTACTGCTAGAGCATGTTGAGCTGACACCTAGAGGTATGCTACTGCTACAGCATGTTGAGCTGACACCTAGTGGTGGCCTACTGCTAGAGCATGTTGAGCTGACACCTAGTGGTGGCCTACTGCTAGAGCATGTTGAGCTGACACCTAGAGGTAGGCTACTGCTAGAGCATGTTGAGCTGACACCTAGAGGTAGGCTACTGCTAGAGCATGTTGAGCTGACACCTAGTGGTGGCCTACTGTTAGAGCATGTTGAGCTGACACCTAGTGGTGGCCTACTGCTAGAGCATGTTGAGCTGACACCTAGAGCTAGGCTACTGCTATAGCATGTTGAGCTGACACCAAGAGGTAGGCTACTGAGAGAGCATGTTGAGCTGACACCTAGTGGTGACCTACTGCTAGAGCATGTTGAGCTGACACATAGAGGTATGCTACTGCTAGTGCATGTTGAGCTGACACCTAGTGGTGGCCTACTGCTAGAGCATGTTGAGCTGACACCTAGAGGTAGGCTACTGCTAGAGCATGTTGAGCTGACACCTAGAGGTATGCTACTGCTAGAATATGTTGAGCTGACACCTAGAGGTAGGCTACTGCTAGAGCATGTTGAGCTGATACCGAGAGGTAGGCTACTGCTAGAGCATGTTGAGCTGACACCTAGAGGTAGGCTACTGCTAGAACATGTCGAGCTGACACCTAGAGGTAGGCTACTGCTAGAGCAAGTTGAGCTGACACCTAGTGGTGGCCTCCTGCTAGAGCATGTTGAGCTGACACCTAGTGGTGGCTTACTGCTAGAGCATGTTGAGCTGACACCTAGAGGTAGGCTACTGCTAGAGCATGTTGAGCTGACACCTAGAGGTATGCGACTGCGAGAGCATGTTGAGCTGACACCTAGAGGTGGCCTACTGCTAGAGCATGTTGAGCTGACACCAAGAGTTAGGCTACTGCGAGAGCATGTTGAGCTGACACCTAGAGGTAGGCTACTGCTAGAGCATGTTGAGCTGACACCTAGTTGTAGGATACTGCTAGAGCATGTTGAGCTGACACCTATAGGTAGAATACTGCTAGAGCATGTTGAGCTGACACTTAGAGGTATGCTATTCCTAGAGCATGTTGAGCTGACACCTAGAGGTAGGCTACTGCTAGAGAATGTTGAGCTGAAAGCTAGAGGTAGGCTACTTCTAGAGCATGTTGAGCTGACACCTAGAGGTGGCCTACTGCTAGAGCATGTTGAGCTGACACCTAGAGGTATGCTACTGCTAGAGCATGTTGAGCTGACACCTAGAGGTGGCCTACTGCTAGAGCATGTTGAGCTGACACCTAGAGTTAGGCTACTGGTAGAGCATGTTGAAATGACAACTAGTGGTGGCCTACTGCTGGAGCATGTTGAGCTGACACCTAGTGGTGGCCTACTGCTAGTGCATGTTGAGCTGACACCTAGTGGTGGCTTACTGCTAGAGCATGTTGAGCTGACACCTAGAGGTAGGCTACTGCTAGAGCATGTTGAGCTGACACCTAGAGGTGGCCTACTTCTAGAGCATGTTGAGCTGACACCTAGAGGTAGGCTACTGCTAGAGCATTTTGAGCTGACACCTAGTGGTGGATTACTGATAGAGCATGTTGAGCTGACACCTAGTGGTGGCCTACTGCTGGAGCATGTTGAGCTGACACCAAGTGGTGGCCTACTGATAGAGCATGTTGAGCTGACACCTAGTGGTGGTTTACTGCTAGAGCATGTTGAGTTGACACCTAGAGGTAGGCTACTGCTAGAGCATGTTGAGCTGACACCTAGAGGTATGCTACTGCTACAGCATGTTGAGCTGACACCTAGTGGTGGCTACTGCTAGAGCATGTTGAGCTGACACCTAGTGGTGGCCTACTGCTAGAGCATGTTGAGCTGACACCTAGTGGTGGCCTACTGCTAGAGCATGTTGATCTGACACCTAGAGGTAGGCTACTACTAGAGCATGTTGAGCTGACACCTAGTGGTGGCCTACTGCTAGAGCATGTTGAGCTGACACCTAGTGGTGGCCTACTGCTAGAGCATGTTGAGCTGACACCTAGAGGTAGGCTACTGCTAGAGCATGCTGAGCTGACACCTAGTGGTCGCCAACTGCTAGAGCATGTTGAGCTGACACCTAGTGGTGGCTTACTGCTAGAGCATGTTGAGCTGACACCTAGAGGTAGGCTACTGCTAGAGCATGTTGAGCTGACACCAAGAGGTATGCTACTGCTAGAGCATGTTGAGCTGACACCTAGTGGTGGCCTACTGCTAGAGCATGTTGAGCTGACACCTAGAGGTCGCCTACTGCTAGAGCATGTTGAGCTGACACCTAGAGCTAGGCTACTGCTATAGCATGTTGAGCTGACACCTAGAGGTAGGCTACTGCTAGAGCATGTTGAGCTGACACCTAGTGGTGACCTACTGCTAGAGCATGTTGAGCTGACACATAGAGGTATGCTACTGCTAGTGCATGTTGAGCTGACACCTAGTGGTGGCCTACTGCTAGAGCATGTTGAGCTGACACCTAGAGGCAGGCTACTGCTAGAGCATGTTGAGCTGACACCTAGAGGTATGCTACTGCTAGAGCATGTTGAGCTGACACCTAGAGGTAGGCTACTGCTAGAGATTGTTGAGCTGATACCTAGAGGTAGACTACTGCTAGAGCATGTTGAGCTGACACCTAGAGGTAGGCTACTGCTAGAGCATGTTGAGCTGACACCTAGAGGTAGGCTACTGCTAGAGCATGTTGAGCTGACACCTAGTGGTAGGCTACTGCTAGAGCATGTTGAGCTGACACCTAGTGGTAGGCTACTGCTAGAGTATGTTGAGCTGAAACCTAGAGGTAGGCTACATCTAGAGCATGTTGAGCTGACACCTAGAGGTGGCCTACTGCTAGAGCATGTTGAGCTGACACCTAGAGGTAGGCTACTGCTAGAGCATGTTGAGCTGACACCTAGTGGTGGCATACTGCTAGAGCATGTTGAGCTGACACCTAGTGTTGGCCTGCTGCTAGAGCATGTTGAGCTGACACCTAGTGGTGGCCTACTGCTAGAGCATGTTGAGCTGACACCTAGAGGTAGGCTACTGCTAGAGCATGTTGAGCTGACACCTAGAGGTAGGCTACTGCTAGAGCATGTTGAGCTGACACCTAGTGGTGGCCTACTGTTAGAGCATGTTGAGCTGACACCTAGTGGTGGTCTACTGCTAGATCATGTTGAGCTGACACCTAGAGCTAGGCTACTGCTATAGCATGTTGAGCTGACACCTAGAGGTATGCTACTGCTAGTGCATGTCGAGCTGACACCTAGTGGTGGCCTACTGCTAGAGCATGTTGAGCTGACACCTAGAGGTAGGCTACTGCTAGAGCTTGTTGAGCTGACACCTAGAGGTATGCTACTGCTAGAGCATGTTGAGCTGACACCTAGAGGTAGGCTACTACTAGAGCATGTTGAGCTGATACCTAGAGGTAGGCTACTGCTAGAGCATGTTGAGCTGACACCTAGAGGTAGGCTACTGCTAGAGCATGTTGAGCTGACACCTAGTGGTGGCCTACTGCTAGAGCATGTTGAGCTGACACCTAGAGGTAGGCTACTGCTAGAGCATGTTGAGCTGACACCTAGAGGTAGGCTACTGCTAGAGCATGTTGAGCTGACACCTAGTGGTGGCCTACTGTTAGAGCATGTTGAGCTGACACCTAGTGGTGGCCTACTGCTAGAGCATGTTGAGCTGACACATAGAGGTATGCTACTGCTAGTGCATGTTGAGCTGACACCTAGTGGTGGCCTACTGCTAGAGCATGTTGAGCTGACACCTAGAGGTAGGCTACTGCTAGAGCATGTTGAGCTGACACCTAGAGGTAGGCTACTGCTAGAGCATGCTGAGCTGACACCTAGAGGTAGTCTACTGCTATAGCAAGTTGAGCTGACACCTAGTGGTGGCCTACTTCTGGAGCATGTTGAGCTGACACCTAGAGGTAGACTACTGCTAGAGCATGTTGAGCAGACACCTAGAGGTATGCTACTGCTAGAGCATGTTGAGCTGACACCTAGAGGTAGGCTACTGCTAGAGCTTGTTGAGCTGATACCTAGAGGTAGGCTACTGCTAGAGCATGTTGAGCTGACACCTAGAGGTAGGCTACTGCTAGAGCATGTTGAGCTGACACCTAGAGGTAGGCTACTGCTAGAGCAAGTTGAGCTGACACCTAGTGGTGGCCTACTGCTAGAGCATGTTGAGCTGACACCTAGTGGTGGCCTACTGCTAGAGCATGTTGAGCTGACACATAGAGGTATGCTACTGCTAGTGCATGTTGAGCTGACACCTAGTGGTGGCCTACTGCTAGAGCATGTTGAGCTGACACCTAGAGGTAGGCTACTGCTAGAGCATGTTGAGCTGACACCTAGAGGTAGGCTACTGCTAGAGCATGCTGAGCTGACACCTAGAGGTAGTCTACTGCTATAGCAAGTTGAGCTGACACCTAGTGGTGGCCTACTTCTGGAGCATGTTGAGCTGACACCTAGAGGTAGGCTACTGCTAGAGCATGTTGAGCTGACACCTAGAGGTATGCTACTGCTAGAGCATGTTGAGCTGACACCTAGAGGTAGGCTACTGCTAGAGCTTGTTGAGCTGATACCTAGAGGTAGGCTACTGCTAGAGCATGTTGAGCTGACACCTAGAGGTAGGCTACTGCTAGAGCATGTTGAGCTGACACCTAGAGGTAGGCTACTGCTAGAGCAAGTTGAGCTGACACCTAGTGGTGGCCTACTGCTAGAGCATGTTGAGCTGACACCTAGTGGTGGCTTACTGCTAGAGCATGTTGAGCTGAGACCTAGAGGTTGGCTACTGCTAGAGCATGTTGAGCTGACACCTAGAGGTATGCTACTGCAAGAGCATGTTGAGCTGACACCTAGAGGTGGCCTACTGCTAGAGCATGTTGAACTGACACCAAGAGTTAGGCTACTGCGAGAGCATGTTGAGCTGACATCTAGAGGTAGGCTACTGCTAGAGCATGTTGAGCTGACACCTAGTGGTAGGCTACTGCTAGAGCATGTTGAGCTGACACCTAGTGGTAGGCTACTGCTAGAGTATGTTGAGCTGAAACCTAGAGGTAGGCTACATCTAGAGCATGTTGAGCTGACACCTAGAGGTGGCCTACTGCTAGAGCATGTTGAGCTGACAACTAGAGGTAGGCTACTGCTAGAGCATGTTGAGCTGACACCTAGTGTTGGCCTGCTGCTAGAGCATGTTGAGCTGACACCTAGTGGTGGCCTACTGCTAGAGCATGTTGAGCTGACACCTAGAGGTAGGCTACTGCTAGAGCATGTTGAGGTGATACCTAGAGGTAGGCTACTGCTAGAGCATGTTGAGCTGACACCTAGTGGTGGCCTACTGTTAGAGCATGTTGAGCTGACACCTAGTGGTGGTCTACTGCTAGATCATGTTGAGCTGACACCTAGAGCTAGGCTACTGCTATAGCATGTTGAGCTGACACCTAGAGGTAGACTACTGCTAGAGCATGTTGAGCTGACACCTAGTGGTGGCCTACTGTTAGAGCATGTTGAGCTGACACCTAGTGGTGGCCTACTGCTAGAGCATGTTGAGCTGACACATAGAGGTATGCTACTGCTAGTGCATGTTGAGCTGACACCTAGTGGTGGCCTACTGCTAGAGCATGTTGAGCTGACACCTAGAGGTAGGCTACTGCTAGAGCATGTTGAGCTGACACCTAGAGGTAGGCTACTGCTAGAGCATGCTGAGCTGACACCTAGAGGTAGTCTACTGCTATAGCAAGTTGAGCTGACACCTAGTGGTGGCCTACTTCTGGAGCATGTTGAGCTGACACCTAGTGGTACCCCACTGCTAGAGCATGTTGAGCTGACACCTAGTGGTGGCTTACTGCTAGAGCATGTTGATCTGACACCTAGAGGTAGGCTACTGCTAGAGCATGTTGAGCTGACACCTAGAGGTATGCTACTGCTAGAGTATGTTGAGCTGACACCTAGTGGTGGCCTACTGCTAGAGCATGTTGAGCTGACACCTAGTGGTGGCCTACTGCTAGAGCATGTTGAGCTGACACCTAGAGGTAGGCTACTGCTAGAGTATGTTGAGCTGACACCTAGAGGTAGGCTACTGCTAGAGCATGTTGAGCTGACACCTAGAGGTATGCTACTGCTAGAGCATGTTGAGCTGACACCTAGTGGTGGCCTACTGCTAGAGCATGTTGAGCTGACACATAGTGGTGGCCTACTGCTAGAGCATGTTAAGCTGACACCTAGAGGTAGGCTACTGCTAGATTATGTTGCGCTGACACCTAGAGGTAGGCTACTGCTAGAGCATGTTGAGCTGACACCTAGTGGTGGCCTACTGTTAGAGCATGTTGAGCTGACACCTAGTGGTGGCCTACTGCTAGAGCATGTTGAGCTGACACCTAGAGGTAGGCTACTGCTAGAGCATGTTGAGCTGACACCTAGTGGTAGCCTACTGCTAGAGCATGTTGAGCTGACACCTAGTGGTGACCTACTGCTAGAGCATGTTGAGCTGACATCTAGAGGTAGGCTACTGCTAGAGCATGTTGAGCTGACACCTAGAGGTAGGCTACTGCTGAGCATGTTGAGCTGACACCTAGAGGTTGGCTACTTCTAGAGCATGTTGAGCTGACACCTAGAGGTGGGCTACTTCTAGAGCATGTTGAGCTGACACCTAGAGGTAGGCTATTGCTAGAGCATGTTGAGCTGACACCTAGAGGTAGGCTACTTCTGGAGCATGTTGAGCTGACACCTAGAAGTATGCTACTGCTAGAGCATGTTGAGCTGACACCTAGTGGTGGCCTACTGCTAGAGCATGTTGAGCTGACACCTAGAGGTAGGCTACTGCTAGAGTATGTTGAGCTGACACCTAGAGGTAGGCTACTGCTAGAGCATGTTGAGCTGACACCAAGAGGTATGCTACTGCTAGAGCATGTTGAGCTGACACCCAGAGGTGGCCTACTGCTAGAGCATGTTGAGCTGACACTACTTCTAGAGCATGTTGAGCTGACACCTAGAGGTGGGCTACTTCTAGAGCATGTTGAGCTGACACCTAGAGGTATGCTACTGCTAGAGCATGTTGAGCTGACACCTAGTGGTGGCCTACTGCTAGAGCATGTTGAGCTGACACCTAGAGGTAGGCTACTGCTAGAGCATGTTGAGCTGACACCTAGTGGCCTACTGCTAGAGCATGTTGAGCTGACACCTAGAGCTACGCTACTGCTATAGCATGTTGAGCTGACACCAAGAGGTAGGCTACTGCTAGAGCATGTTGAGCTGACACCTAGTGGTGACCTACTGCTAGAGCATGTTGAGTTGACACATAGAGGTATGCTACTGCTAGTGCATGTTCAGCTGACACCTAGTGGTGGCCTACTGCTAGAGCATGTTGAGCTGACACCTAGAGGTAGGCTACTGCTAGAGCATGTTGAGCTGACACCTAGAGGTATCCTACTGCTAGAGCTTGTTGAGCTGACACCTAGAGGTAGGCCACTGCTAGAGCATGTTGAGCTGATACCTAGAGGTAGGCTACTGCTAGAGCATGCTGAGCTGACACCTAGAGGTAGGCTACTGCTATAGCAAGTTGAGCTGACTCCTAGTGGTGGCCTACTGCTAGAGCATGTTGAGCTGACACCTAGTGGTGGCCTACTGCTGGAGCATGTTTAGCTGACACCTAGTGGTCGCCCACTGCTAGAGCATGTTGAGCTGACACCTAGTGGTGGCTTACTGCTAGAGCATGTTGAGCTGACACCTAGAGGTAGGCTACTGCTAGAGCATGTTGAGCTGACACCTAGAGGTATGCTACTGCTAGAGCATGTTGAGCTGACACCTAGAGCTAGGCTACTGCTATAGCATGTTGAGCTGACACCTAGAGGTATGCTACTGCTAGTGCATGTCGAGCTGACACCTAGTGGTGGCCTACTGCTAGAGCATGTTTAGCTGACACCTAGTGGTGGACTACTGCTAGAGCATGTTGAGCTGACACCTAGAGGTAGGCTACTGCTATAGCATGTTGAGCTGACACCTAGAGGTAGGCTACTGCTAGAGCATGTTGAGCTGACACCTAGTGGTGGCCTACTGTTAGAGCATGTTGAGCTGATACCTAGAGGTAGGCTACTGCTAGAGCATGTTGAGCTGACACCTAGAGGTAGGCTACTGCTAGAGCATGTTGAGCTGACACCAAGAGGTAGGCTACTGAGAGAGCATGTTGAGCTGACACTTAGTGGTGACCTACTGCTAGAGCATGTTGAGCTGACACATAGAGGTATGCTACTGCTAGTGCATGTTGAGCTGACACCTACTGGTGGCCTACTGCTAGAGCATGTTGAGCTGACACCTAGAGGTAGGCTACTGCTAGAGCATGTTGAGCTGACACCTAGAGGTATGCTACTGCTAGAATATGTTGAGCTGACACCTAGAGGTAGGCCTACTGCTAGAGCATGTTGAGCTGATACCGAGAGGTAGGCTACTGCTAGAGCATGTTGAGCTGACACCTAGAGGTATGCTACTGCTAGAGCATGTCGAGCTGACACCTAGAGGTAGGCTACTGCTAGAGCAAGTTGAGCTGACACCTAGTGGTGGCCTACTGCTAGAGCATGTTGAGCTGACACCTAGTGCTGGCTTACTGCTAGAGCATGTTGAGCTGACACCTAGAGGTAGGCTACTGCTAGAGCATGTTGAGCTGACACCTAGAGGTATGCGACTGCAAGAGCATGTTGAGCTGACACCTAGAGGTGGCCTACTGCTAGAGCATGTTGAGCTGACACCAAGAGTTAGGCTACTGCGAGAGCATGTTGAGCTGACACCTAGAGGTAGGCTACTGCTAGAGCATGTTGAGCTGACACCTAGTTGTAGGCTACTGCTAGAGCATGTTGAGCTGACACCTATAGTTAGGCTACTGCTAGAGCATGTTGAGCTGACACTTAGAGGTATGCTATTCCTAGAGCATGTTGAGCTGACACCTAGAGGTAGGCTACTGCTATAGAATGTTCAGCTGAAAGCTAGAGGTAGGCTACTTCTAGAGCATGTTGAGCTGACACCTAGAGGTGGCCTACTGCTAGAGCATGTTGAGCTGACACCTAGAGGTATGCTACTGCTAGAGCATGTTGAGCTGACACCTAGTGGTGGCCTACTGCTAGAGCACGTTGAGCTGACACCTAGAGGTGGCCTACTGCTAGAGCATGTTGAGCTGACACCTAGAGTTAGGCTAATGGTAGAGCATGTTGAAATGACAACTAGTGGTGGCCTACTGCTGGAGCATGTTGAGCTGACACCTAGTGGTGGCCTACTGCTAGTGCATGTTGAGCTGACACCTAGTAGTGGCTTACTGCTAGAGCATGTTGAGCTGACACCTAGAGGTAGGCTACTGCTAGAGCATGTTGAGCTGACACCTAGAGGTGGCCTACTTCTAGAGCATGTTGAGCTGACACCTAGAGGTAGGCTACTGCTAGAGCATTTTGAGCTGACACCTAGTGGTGGATTACTGATAGAGCATGTTGAGCTGACACCTAGTGGTGGCCTACTGCTGGAGCATGTTGAGCTGACACCAAGTGGTGGCCTACTGATAGAGCATGTTGAGCTGACACCTAGTGGTGGTTTACTGCTAGAGCATGTTGAGTTGACACCTAGAGGTAGGCTACTGCTAGAGCATGTTGAGCTGACACCTAGAGGTATGCTACTGCTACAGCATGTTGAGCTGACACCTAGTGGTGGCCTACTGCTAGAGCATGTTGAGCTGACACCTAGTGGTGGCCTACTGCTAGAGCATGTTGAGCTGACACCTAGAGGTAGGCTACTGCTAGAGCATGTTGAGCTGACACCTAGAGGTAGGCTACTGCTAGAGCATGTTGAGCTGACACCTAGTGGTGGCCTACTGTTAGAGCATGTTGAGCTGACACCTAGTGGTGGCCTACTGCTAGAGCATGTTGAGCTGACACCTAGAGCTAGGCTACTGCTATAGCATGTTGAGCTGACACCAAGAGGTAGGCTACTGAGAGAGCATGTTGAGCTGACACCTAGTGGTGACCTACTGCTAGAGCATGTTGAGCTGACACATAGAGGTATGCTACTGCTAGTGCATGTTGAGCTGACACCTAGTGGTGGCCTACTGCTAGAGCATGTTGAGCTGACACCTAGAGGTATGCTACTGCTAGAATATGTTGAGCTGACACCTAGAGGTAGGCTACTGCTAGAGCATGTTGAGCTGATACCGAGAGGTAGGCTACTGCTAGAGCATGTTGAGCTGACACCTAGAGGTAGGCTACTGCTAGAACATGTCGAGCTGACACCTAGAGGTAGGCTACTGCTAGAGCAAGTTGAGCTGACACCTAGTGGTGGCCTCCTGCTAGAGCATGTTGAGCTGACACCTAGTGGTGGCTTACTGCTAGAGCATGTTGAGCTGACACCTAGAGGTAGGCTACTGCTAGAGCATGTTGAGCTGACACCTAGAGGTATGCGACTGCGAGAGCATGTTGAGCTGACACCTAGAGGTGGCCTACTGCTAGAGCATGTTGAGCTGACACCAAGAGTTAGGCTACTGCGAGAGCATGTTGAGCTGACACCTAGAGGTAGGCTACTGCTAGAGCATGTTGAGCTGACACCTAGTTGTAGGATACTGCTAGAGCATGTTGAGCTGACACCTATAGGTAGAATACTGCTAGAGCATGTTGAGCTGACACTTAGAGGTATGCTATTCCTAGAGCATGTTGAGCTGACACCTAGAGGTAGGCTACTGCTAGAGAATGTTGAGCTGAAAGCTAGAGGTAGGCTACTTCTAGAGCATGTTGAGCTGACACCTAGAGGTGGCCTACTGCTAGAGCATGTTGAGCTGACACCTAGAGGTATGCTACTGCTAGAGCATGTTGAGCTGACACCTAGAGGTGGCCTACTGCTAGAGCATGTTGAGCTGACACCTAGAGTTAGGCTACTGGTAGAGCATGTTGAAATGACAACTAGTGGTGGCCTACTGCTGGAGCATGTTGAGCTGACACCTAGTGGTGGCCTACTGCTAGTGCATGTTGAGCTGACACCTAGTGGTGGCTTACTGCTAGAGCATGTTGAGCTGACACCTAGAGGTAGGCTACTGCTAGAGCATGTTGAGCTGACACCTAGAGGTGGCCTACTTCTAGAGCATGTTGAGCTGACACCTAGAGGTAGGCTACTGCTAGAGCATTTTGAGCTGACACCTAGTGGTGGATTACTGATAGAGCATGTTGAGCTGACACCTAGTGGTGGCCTACTGCTGGAGCATGTTGAGCTGACACCAAGTGGTGGCCTACTGATAGAGCATGTTGAGCTGACACCTAGTGGTGGTTTACTGCTAGAGCATGTTGAGTTGACACCTAGAGGTAGGCTACTGCTAGAGCATGTTGAGCTGACACGTAGAGGTATGCTACTGCTACAGCATGTTGAGCTGACACCTAGTGGTGGCCTACTGCTAGAGCATGTTGAGCTGACACCTAGTGGTGGCCTACTGCTAGAGCATGTTGAGCTGACACCTAGTGGTGGCCTACTGCTAGAGCATGTTGATCTGACACCTAGAGGTAGGCTACTACTAGAGCATGTTGAGCTGACACCTAGTGGTGGCCTACTGCTAGAGCATGTTGAGCTGACACCTAGTGGTGGCCTACTGCTAGAGCATGTTGAGCTGACACCTAGAGGTAGGCTACTGCTAGAGCATGCTGAGCTGACACCTAGTGGTCGCCAACTGCTAGAGCATGTTGAGCTGACACCTAGTGGTGGCTTACTGCTAGAGCATGTTGAGCTGACACCTAGAGGTAGGCTACTGCTAGAGCATGTTGAGCTGACACCAAGAGGTATGCTACTGCTAGAGCATGTTGAGCTGACACCTAGTGGTGGCCTACTGCTAGAGCATGTTGAGCTGACACCTAGAGGTCGCCTACTGCTAGAGCATGTTGAGCTGACACCTAGAGCTAGGCTACTGCTATAGCATGTTGAGCTGACACCTAGAGGTAGGCTACTGCTAGAGCATGTTGAGCTGACACCTAGTGGTGACCTACTGCTAGAGCATGTTGAGCTGACACATAGAGGTATGCTACTGCTAGTGCATGTTGAGCTGACACCTAGTGGTGGCCTACTGCTAGAGCATGTTGAGCTGACACCTAGAGGCAGGCTACTGCTAGAGCATGTTGAGCTGACACCTAGAGGTATGCTACTGCTAGAGCATGTTGAGCTGACACCTAGAGGTAGGCTACTGCTAGAGCTTGTTGAGCTGATACCTAGAGGTAGGCTACTGCTAGAGCATGTTGAGCTGACACCTAGAGGTAGGCTATTGCTAGAGCATGTTGAGCTGACACCTAGAGGTAGGCTACTGCTAGAGCATGTTGAGCTGACACCTAGTGGTAGGCTACTGCTAGAGCATGTTGAGCTGACACCTAGTGGTAGGCTACTGCTAGAGTATGTTGAGCTGAAACCTAGAGGTAGGCTACATCTAGAGCATGTTGAGCTGACACCTAGAGGTGGCCTACTGCTAGAGCATGTTGAGCTGACACCTAGAGGTAGGCTACTGCTAGAGCATGTTGAGCTGACACCTAGTGGTGGCATACTGCTAGAGCATGTTGAGCTGACACCTAGTGTTGGCCTGCTGCTAGAGCATGTTGAGCTGACACCTAGTGGTGGCCTACTGCTAGAGCATGTTGAGCTGACACCTAGAGGTAGGCTACTGCTAGAGCATGTTGAGCTGACACCTAGAGGTAGGCTACTGCTAGAGCATGTTGAGCTGACACCTAGTGGTGGCCTACTGTTAGAGCATGTTGAGCTGACACCTAGTGGTGGTCTACTGCTAGATCATGTTGAGCTGACACCTAGAGCTAGGCTACTGCTATAGCATGTTGAGCTGACACCTAGAGGTATGCTACTGCTAGTGCATGTCGAGCTGACACCTAGTGGTGGCCTACTGCTAGAGCATGTTGAGCTGACACCTAGAGGTAGGCTACTGCTAGAGCTTGTTGAGCTGACACCTAGAGGTATGCTACTGCTAGAGCATGTTGAGCTGACACCTAGAGGTAGGCTACTACTAGAGCATGTTGAGCTGATACCTAGAGGTAGGCTACTGCTAGAGCATGTTGAGCTGACACCTAGAGGTAGGCTACTGCTAGAGCATGTTGAGCTGACACCTAGTGGTGGCCTACTGCTAGAGCATGTTGAGCTGACACCTAGAGGTAGGCTACTGCTAGAGCATGTTGAGCTGACACCTAGAGGTAGGCTACTGCTAGAGCATGTTGAGCTGACACCTAGTGGTGGCCTACTGTTAGAGCATGTTGAGCTGACACCTAGTGGTGGCCTACTGCTAGAGCATGTTGAGCTGACACATAGAGGTATGCTACTGCTAGTGCATGTTGAGCTGACACCTAGTGGTGGCCTACTGCTAGAGCATGTTGAGCTGACACCTAGAGGTAGGCTACTGCTAGAGCATGTTGAGCTGACACCTAGAGGTAGGCTACTGCTAGAGCATGCTGAGCTGACACCTAGAGGTAGTCTACTGCTATAGCAAGTTGAGCTGACACCTAGTGGTGGCCTACTTCTGGAGCATGTTGAGCTGACACCTAGAGGTAGGCTACTGCTAGAGCATGTTGAGCTGACACCTAGAGGTGAGCTACTGCTAGAGCATGTTGAGCTGACACCTAGAGGTAGGCTACTGCTAGAGCTTGTTGAGCTGATACCTAGAGGTAGGCTACTGCTAGAGCATGTTGAGCTGACACCTAGAGGTAGGCTACTGCTAGAGCATGTTGAGCTGACACCTAGAGGTAGGCTACTGCTAGAGCAAGTTGAGCTGACACCTAGTGGTGGCCTACTGCTAGAGCATGTTGAGCTGACACCTAGTGGTGGCCTACTGCTAGAGCATGTTGAGCTGACACATAGAGGTATGCTACTGCTAGTGCATGTTGAGCTGACACCTAGTGGTGGCCTACTGCTAGAGCATGTTGAGCTGACACCTAGAGGTAGGCTACTGCTAGAGCATGTTGAGCTGACACCTAGAGGTAGGCTACTGCTAGAGCATGCTGAGCTGACACCTAGAGGTAGTCTACTGCTATAGCAAGTTGAGCTGACACCTAGTGGTGGCCTACTTCTGGAGCATGTTGAGCTGACACCTAGAGGTAGGCTACTGCTAGAGCATGTTGAGCTGACACCTAGAGGTATGCTACTGCTAGAGTATGTTGACCTGACACCTAGAGGTAGGCTACTGCTAGAGCTTGTTGAGCTGATACCTAGAGGTAGGCTACTGCTAGAGCATGTTGAGCTGACACCTAGAGGTAGGCTACTGCTAGAGCATGTTGAGCTGACACCTAGAGGTAGGCTACTGCTAGAGCAAGTTGAGCTGACACCTAGTGGTGGCCTACTGCTAGAGCATGTTGAGCTGACACCTAGTGGTGGCTTACTGCTAGAGCATGTTGAGCTGAGACCTAGAGGTTGGCTACTGCTAGAGCATGTTGAGCTGACACCTAGAGGTATGCTACTGCAAGAGCATGTTGAGCTGACACCTAGAGGTGGCCTACTGCTAGAGCATGTTGAACTGACACCAAGAGTTAGGCTACTGCGAGAGCATGTTGAGCTGACATCTAGAGGTAGGCTACTGCTAGAGCATGTTGAGCTGACACCTAGTGGTAGGCTACTGCTAGAGCATGTTGAGCTGACACCTAGTGGTAGGCTACTGCTAGAGTATGTTGAGCTGAAACCTAGAGGTAGGCTACATCTAGAGCATGTTGAGCTGACACCTAGAGGTGGCCTACTGCTAGAGCATGTTGAGCTGACAACTAGAGGTAGGCTACTGCTAGAGCATGTTGAGCTGACACCTAGTGTTGGCCTGCTGCTAGAGCATGTTGAGCTGACACCTAGTGGTGGCCTACTGCTAGAGCATGTTGAGCTGACACCTAGAGGTAGGCTACTGCTAGAGCATGTTGAGCTGATACCTAGAGGTAGGCTACTGCTAGAGCATGTTGAGCTGACACCTAGTGGTGGCCTACTGTTAGAGCATGTTGAGCTGACACCTAGTGGTGGTCTACTGCTAGATCATGTTGAGCTGACACCTAGAGCTAGGCTACTGCTATAGCATGTTGAGCTGACACCTAGAGGTAGACTACTGCTAGAGCATGTTGAGCTGACACCTAGTGGTGGCCTACTGTTAGAGCATGTTGAGCTGACACCTAGTGGTGGCCTACTGCTAGAGCATGTTGAGCTGACACATAGAGGTATGCTACTGCTAGTGTATGTTGAGCTGACACCTAGTGGTGGCCTACTGCTAGAGCATGTTGAGCTGACACCTAGAGGTAGGCTACTGCTAGAGCATGTTGAGCTGACACCTAGAGGTAGGCTACTGCTAGAGCATGCTGAGCTGACACCTAGAGGTAGTCTACTGCTATAGCAAGTTGAGCTGACACCTAGTGGTGGCCTACTTCTGGAGCATGTTGAGCTGACACCTAGTGGTACCCCACTGCTAGAGCATGTTGAGCTGACACCTAGTGGTGGCTTACTGCTAGAGCATGTTGATCTGACACCTAGAGGTAGGCTACTGCTAGAGCATGTTGAGCTGACACCTAGAGGTATGCTACTGCTAGAGTATGTTGAGCTGACACCTAGTGGTGGCCTACTGCTAGAGCATGTTGAGCTGACACCTAGTGGTGGCCTACTGCTAGAGCATGTTGAGCTGACACCTAGAGGTAGGCTACTGCTAGAGTATGTTGAGCTGACACCTAGAGGTAGGCTACTGCTAGAGCATGTTGAGCTGACACCTAGAGGTATGCTACTGCTAGAGCATGTTGAGCTGACACCTAGTGGTGGCCTACTGCTAGAGCATGTTGAGCTGACACATAGTGGTGGCCTACTGCTAGAGCATGTTAAGCTGACACCTAGAGGTAGGCTACTGCTAGATTATGTTGCGCTGACACCTAGAGGTAGGCTACTGCTAGAGCATGTTGAGCTGACACCTAGTGGTGGCCTACTGTTAGAGCATGTTGAGCTGACACCTAGTGGTGGCCTACTGCTAGAGCATGTTGAGCTGACACCTAGAGGTAGGCTACTGCTAGAGCATGTTGAGCTGACACCTAGTGGTAGCCTACTGCTAGAGCATGTTGAGCTGACACCTAGTGGTGACCTACTGCTAGAGCATGTTGAGCTGACATCTAGAGGTAGGCTACTGCTAGAGCATGTTGAGCTGACACCTAGAGGTAGGCTACTGCTGAGCATGTTGAGCTGACACCTAGAGGTTGGCTACTTCTAGAGCATGTTGAGCTGACACCTAGAGGTGGGCTACTTCTAGAGCATGTTGAGCTGACACCTAGAGGTAGGCTATTGCTAGAGCATGTTGAGCTGACACCTAGAGGTAGGCTACTTCTGGAGCATGTTGAGCTGACACCTAGAAGTATGCTACTGCTAGAGCATGTTGAGCTGACACCTAGTGGTGGCCTACTGCTAGAGCATGTTGAGCTGACACCTAGAGGTAGGCTACTGCTAGAGTATGTTGAGCTGACACCTAGAGGTAGGCTACTGCTAGAGCATGTTGAGCTGACACCAAGAGGTATGCTACTGCTAGAGCATGTTGAGCTGACACCCAGAGGTGGCCTACTGCTAGAGCATGTTGAGCTGACACTACTTCTAGAGCATGTTGAGCTGACACCTAGAGGTGGGCTACTTCTAGAGCATGTTGAGCTGACACCTAGAGGTATGCTACTGCTAGAGCATGTTGAGCTGACACCTAGTGGTGGCCTACTGCTAGAGCATGTTGAGCTGACACCTAGAGGTAGGCTACTGCTAGAGCATGTTGAGCTGACACCTAGAGGTAGGCTACTGCTGAGCATGTTGAGCTGACACCTAGAGGTGGGCTACTGATAGAGCATGTTGAGCTGACACCTAGAGGTGGGCTACTTCTAGAGCATGTTGAGCTGACACCTAGAGGTATGCTACTGCTAGAGCATGTTGAGCTGACACCTAGTGGTGGCCTACTGCTAGAGCATGTTGAGCTGACACCTAGAGGTAGGCTACTGCTAGAGCATGTTGAGCTGACACCTAGAGGTGGCCTACTGCTAGAGCATGTTGAGCTGACACCTAGAGGTAGGCTACTGCTAGCGCATGTTGAGCTGACACCTAGTGGTGGCCTACTGCTAGAGCATGTTGAGCTGACACCTAGTGGTGGCTTACTGCTAGAGCATGTTGAGCTGACACCTAGAGGTAGACTACTGCTAGAGCATGTTGAGCTGACACCTAGAGGTAGGCTACTGCTAGAGCATGTTGAGCTGACACCTAGTGGTGGCTTACTGCTAGAGCATGTAGAGCTGACACCTAGAGTTAGGCCTACTACTGTAGCATGTTGAGCTGACACCTAGTGGTAGGCTACTGCTAGAGCATGTTGAGCTGACACCTAGTGGTGGCCTACTGCTAGAGCATGTTGAGCTGACACCTAGAGGTATGCTACTGCTAGAGCATGTTGAGCTGACACCTAGAGGTAGGCTACTGCTGTAGCATGTTGAGCTGAATTTCCTTTAAGACCTTCAGGGTTATCACAGTGCTAGAACAAACAATGCCAGACAAACATTCTAAAACAAGAGCTATAATAGAGATGAGAAAGTGATCTGGAGATATTAGAGTGTACTGTTTTAAACACACCAGAGGCCAGGATCATCTGTACAGTTTTTGTCTCCTGTTTTTATTTGAATGAATGAAACACTTTCAGTTACAAAAATGACTTTAAATGAACAACACTGTACTAAGAACAAGCAGAGATATTTTTCTTGTTTTTTGTTTTTGTTTTAAAGATAAACACAGTAAAAGGCTAAGTTGCTACCACAAGGAAGAAGGGAGGGAGAGTCAGAGAGAAGGGAGAGAAAAGAGAAGGACTGCTCACATGATGTATGATACAGGATGGTAGAACAAATTATGGGAGGCAGGATGAACACACACACACACACACACACACACACACACACACACACACACACACACTAGAACAGATAGGGAAACAGACAACAAAGGTTGATGGTCGGACAGAGGGAAATTAACTACATGTTTACTAACAGTAAATCCCCAATCAAGCCAATGTTTACAAACCTGTTGCTTATCTAACAGATTAGATTAGACATTTTGAGGTGTGCACACACACACACACACACACACACACACACACACACACACACACACACACACACACACACACACACACACACCCACACACACACACACACACACACACACACACACACACACACACACACACACACACACACACACACACACACACACACACACACACACACACACACACACACACACCTTGGGGTCTTATTTCCACAGAACAGTTATAGCAGTTATGACCGTTTTCCCTCCTCACTCCGTTTATTAACCCCTCCCCCCAAACCACCATCAGATACAATCACTTCCAAAGAGGTCTGTAATTCCCTGGAAAAACTCTACTTAACGACTCGTACAGAATTCTCTCACATACACATCATATTTTCGGTTGTAACATGTAGCTTTTCCCTCTGCCCAACAAACACAGAGAGCGACATGGAATACAGACAGATAGACAGACAGTGGTAAGAGACTGACAAAACTAAAAGGACAGGGACAACAAAATCAAAGAGGATCATGGGATCATCATAATTACTCTGGCAGCACGAGCGAAAAGGACAAAACTCAAAAAGGATCAGAACAACTACAGAGATACCAAGAGAAACGTCATTATCGTCTTCATTAACATCATCGTCTTCATCGTCATCATCATCATATTTACGAGAAGCTTAATGTAATTTTCAAATGACAAATAATTAAAAATATACATTTTTATCATCATTATCTTAATCATCATTATTATTATAATCTTTGATATTTCCCTTAGGATAGCTGAGGTCAGAAACTGGATTACTAGGTGACGGGATTGAAGCAGAAAAGAGATGAATAGACAAAAAGGAGACAAAGAAAGAGGGATGCAGTGGCTGTCTGTGAAAGAGAGGAGGAATGTCGAACTCTTTGGTTTTATTCTGTACGATCGGACTTTGCTGTCTTGCTTAAGGAACTTTGGACTGAAGCTGTATTGTACAAGAGAGAGAATGAAGACAGAAGAAAAGATAAACGAGAGGGAGTGTGGAAGTGAGTAGGTTTGAGGAATATCAGTCATCCTCTTTCTTGTTTTCGTTGCTATTGTCTTTATGTCACCCTTTGCTTTCTCCTGCCTTGACATCTACACTATGTTCTGTCATCTATCAGTAAACTGTTAATCATTGCCTGTTCTGCTCCAATTTAAATAAATTCCAGCTTGGTCTCATACCAAATGTAACATATCATACTAATTTCATTGTCCCAGATGTATTTTTACTATGTTACGTCTATGCCTGAGTCCAAGTTGCAATATCGATTCCTACATTTCACAGTTTCCTTTGTTTCACGTTTGACACAGTTCCTGAGGTGCTTCGCTGAGACTACAAGGAATTAATCCATGAACTGAATCAATGTTGTGATGTTCAGAATGTACAAATGTACGAAATGTTTAATGCCAAAAAAGTCTGGAGAGATGTTCTTCCAGACTAAACTCTGCTGTGATAATGTTGACCCAGGCTATAGTAGAGGGAGTAGGATTTGTTGCCTCTAGGTGCTGATCTAAGGTCAGTTTTGTGTTCTGCCTCCACTAATAGTTATGATTAGGGAAAGGTTAACAGATCCTAGATCTGTGCCTGTGCCTATGGCCAGGTGACTACTCAGTCTATAGGAGAGGTGTAGTCTCTAAATGGACAAATCACATTTTATTGGTTGCATAAACATATTTTGCAGATGTTATCGCGGGTGTAGCGAAATGCTTATGTTCCTAGCTCCAACAGTGCAGACACTGGTAAACAGCAGGGTTTTAGGGAGTGAGTGCATGGTGCCGTATCCAACAGTGGGGCATAAACTTTGGTATCATTCTCTTGGGGGGGTAACCCTATTGAAAGGACCTACACTTTACATGTGATCCCTAAGACCCTGAGATCCACAGAAGCATCCTACCAGGATGTAGAGGACCTACACTGATCTACACCTCATTATAGAAGGAAAGAGCAAGGGAGAAATAGGGACTTCCACCTTGGGGTAGTGTCTGCATGCGTCACCTAGCAACCACAGTCTCAGCCCTTCCCCAGTCACCTACCTCTCTGCGCTCACTGCCACACACATCTCTGACGGACACAACATCCAGTCAATAACCTAAAGACGCTGGGTACCCAGAGGCTAGCCCCTGTAATAAAGCTTTAAGGAGTAGGACAAAGTTGCTCCATAGACACTGATCTAAGGCCAGTGTTATGTGCCCTCAATGGTTAAGATTAGGATTTGGAGGAAGGTAAGCTGATCCTAGATCTGTGCCTATGGAAAACCTATACTTGGAGAGTGTTTTGTTTCAGCAGGGAGGGAGCAGAAGGGGAGAGGGGGATGGAGAGAGGGCTGTACAGAGCGGGGGGTTGTTCTTCAGACCAGACGGAGAGGGAGGTGTGTGGGGGAGTGGACTGGGAACCACAGCGAGAGGGCTGGCATACAACTTGATACCCAAAATGTCTCCTGATTAGGACGGGGCACAGGAAATGTGACCTCTGACCCCATTATTTACCTTTGAACTATGCCGGACCCAAGCCTCGCTCTGGCCATCCATAGTCACACTCACACACACACGTACACACAGTCCCACCCCACACCCCGATCCCCACACGAACCCCGCTTTAAAAAAAAAGCTTTCATCTATTTGGTTTATCATCAGAGTATATGAGGTATATCTCTCTTTAACATCCTACAGTAGATGTGGAAAACAAAATCTAACAACATTAAGAAAAGTAAAAACAGAAAGAAACAGTCCCTCTGTCATGTTCCTTTGCCCCAGTCAATGCATCTTCTAACTAGTTTTTTGGTTTGGTAGCTGTTTAAAGCTTTCAGTGTTTTTCTCCTGAGGAGAGGAGAGGTTGTGAGGGAACAGCACTGTATCTTTAAGAACAATCTGCCTGCCTGACCATCCCTGTCAGCAGAGCTCTCTTCCAGAACCGTTGGGCTATATTCAAACATACAATATACTAGCTTATAGGCAGCATTGACTACATGTACATCCGGGATATAAATCACTCTAACCTGATCCGTCCAAAGTATATGGTATACATCGTAATGGGAACAAACTCCAGTTCTAAAGCTTTGAGATTTATTATTACAATGTTTTAAAAGTTTCACTCATGACTGGTTTGATCCCACCTGGGTGTGGGTCTCCAGTAACAATCGTGGACTGTAGTAAGGCTGTAGAACCCTACTGAGGCTCCCTATCCCCACTTCAACTAAACACAACATCACAAGACAGCACATAAAGCCAGAAACACCCAGATGCTCTGTCCCTCTCATCTCACCAGTCATTACTCATCAATAATACAATAAGGACATCACTAGTAATATCATTACCATTAGGACAATTAACCCCATATTTAGGAAAGACAGCATTCAACACCTGAAAACATTGAATTGCTCAAATTTACATCAATATGAAGCTGACGTTCCTATTCCCATGACGTTTCCCTGCCCTGCAATGCCTGAGAAAACGCTGTTAGGTGGTCGTACTGAAGTAGACACAGTGCTGGCCCCTGTAAGCTCACCCCATCCGTTTGAAAAGAGTCTCAGTGAGCTCACCCCCACCCCGTTAAGAGCTTTAAGAGTAGTCGCAGTGAGTCTGTGGCCAAACATGACCATGTTCTCCTAGGCCCCGTGAGACCTGTGGTTGCATGTATCTGGTTTGAAGAGGTGAGAAGGTACTTCAGCAGGATTTTTGGTCACAGCCCCGTAATATATATTCTAAATTCATTTTGTCTGTCATAGTTGAAGTGTACCTATGATGAAAATTACAGGCCTCTCTCATCTTTTTAAGTGGGAGAACTTGCACAATTGGTGGCTGACTAAATACTTTTTTGCCCCACTGTATATACCCCAAAATATATCCCCTGTAAAAAGACTCTAGAATAAATAAATAACAAATAAATAGTTAGAAGAAATCAATATAAGCTTAAATCAATCAAACTTAAAATGAATAAATAGTACAATCAATCAAAAGTCCTAAATGATTCGACAAAGAAAAATAAACCAAATATATATCAAGAGAGAGTAACATTTTTGGTCTAAAATCAAGTCATTATCATCAATGTTTTTTAAGATATTTTTTGTATGTTTTTCAATACATTAGCAATAAGTAAGCATTAGGACATAGATCTTTTTTTCTACAAAATCTATAGAAGCACTAACAGATACATTCCGTCTAAGAGTTAATGTTGAGGAAAGGTTTCACCTCGTGGTTAGAACCCCCACATCTAAAATAGATTAGTTCATTAAGGATTCTCATTTGACAACTGTATTTCTGTGTCAAACCAAATACTCTTTGGATGCATTTTAAACTCTACTGTACATTTTTGCTGAAGTGTATATGTGTGTGTGTGTGTGTGAGTGTGTATGTGTGTGTGTGTGTGTGTGAGTGTGTATGTGTGTGTGTGTGTGTGTGTGTGTGTGTGTGTGTGTGTGTGTGAGTGTGTGTGTGTACAGTAAGTGTGTGTGTGTGTGTGTGTGTGTGTGTGTGTGTGTGTGTGTGTGTGTGTGTGTGTGTGTGTGTGTGTGTGTGTACAGTTAGTGTGTGTGTGTGTGTGTGTGTGTGTGTGTGTGTGTGTGTGTGTGTGTGTGTGTGTGTGTGTGTGTGTGTGTGTGTGTGTGTGTAAAAGTGTGTGTAAAAGTGTGTGTAAAAGTGTGTGTGTATGTGTATGTGTGTGTGTAAAGTACGAGTGTGTTTGTGTGTTTGTGATAACGGGGGTAAACGTGCAAGAGAGGACATCTTTGTAAACTCCACTGAATTCTTTCTATAACGCGTGTACACACACACACACACACACACACACACACACACACACACACACACACACACACACACACACACACACACACACACACACACACACACACACACACAATATCACACCCTCACACAACGTACATACGCACACACTTCAGATAAATTGACACAATCATAAGTGTGAGCCCTAATGCAACGGCAGGGACGGCAGTTGGACCATCTCTAGTTTCTTCCTGCCTTTTTGGTTTGGTTTGGTATTTGGTGTTTGGTTTGGTGTTTGGTTTGGTTTGGTATTTGGTGTTTGGTTTGGTTTGGTATTTGGTGTTTGGTTTGGTTTGGTATTTGGTGTTTGGTTTGGTTTGGTATTTGGTGTTTGGTTTGCACGTTTTGCTTTTCAACTTGTTTTGGACTTTTTCTGTGTCTTTTTTCTGCCAAGACAGTAATTTTTTTTTATCTAATAAAAATCTGGAAGCAAAATTTTCACAGTATTTTTCCAACCACCTGATAAAATCTCTAGAACAACTAGGAAAAAAGTAAGGAGCTGTTGTAGCAAGTGAATACGTTATTTTCCCAAATGAGTAAAGAACAACACATAAACAGCATCAAGAGACACAGCAAATAAATCAAATAGTAAATAAACCAACAAACAGAAACATGTAAAAAACTGACTTAGAAGATTCAGTTCAATGAGGTCATTAGAGATTTCTCCATCCAGGACCAGAGAAGAAGAGCTGAGTTTGGAGTGAAAGAAAGGCAGGGGGGAGGGAGGAAATCTGTCCTATCTATCCATCAATCTATCCATACATCTGTCCATCACAGTTTAGAGAGGGCAGTTAGTTGGATAACAGACAGAGGTGTCATCTCCAGTCTGTAAAAACCTTGTCCTCCTCCCCTCATCCCCCCATCCATATTTGGTTGTGTTTCTTTTTGGTTTGTTTCTGACGTTTTTGGTTTGTATTTTTGGTATCCTCTTACAAAAACTTGACATCCCCTCTTTCTGTATGTTTGATCCCATCGCACCATCCGATCCCCTCCCCGTATGCACCCCTTTTATGTTGGGTGAGGGTTCTGTCCTTTTGAAGTGACCCTCTCGGGCATAAGGAGATGGAAGGGGTCAACTAGGGGGGTTCAGCGGGAGGGCTAGGGTGTGTCCCCATGTGAGTGTTAATGTCATGGCTGACTCCTCTGAAAAGTAACAAATGCTTTGGTTTAAACGTGTAATAATTTTCCATAATTTGGGTGGAAAATGACAGTGAAAATGGGATGGATGGAGGGATGAACAATAAAAACAACCTATATTAAACATTAAACAGGTTTTGATCTCTGTTTCTCTACTGCGTGTCGAGACAGATGGCTCATTGACAAGGTCAGACAGACCTGTCCATGACTAAACTAACATTTTTTATTAATTTACTTATTCTTGCCTCAAAAGGTTACTAGTTTAAATCTCCAATCATGCTCAATTTCATACTGTCATCATGGTGGATTGGCCATTCACAAGGACTACATTGAGTCTAAGTCTAATATTATTTCATCAAGTGAGTCATTTTGTTAAGTAATTACAGCGAGAGAGAGAGAGGTTTTTTATCAAGGCTGGAAACTGCTACACTAAGCCGGATCTCTTGTTCCCTCTTGTCTCTTATTATCTCTGACAACATGAAGTAAATGGCACAAGATTATGATATTGATGACGATGACAGACTCCAAATATTGGAAAGCAAGGGGGAGATAGGATACGATACTTAAAGAAGCAGTGGTAGGAAAACACAAACTACACACCTGTAAGCTTGGCTCGTTCAGTATCAACCATTTATATCAATCTAAAATATTCGAACAGAAACAACATAATTGCAGTGAATGTGAGTGACAGACTATGACAGACATGATGGGTGGATGACTAATCAGAAGGATGGATGAATGTGATCGGCTGTGGATATCGTGTGTGTGTGTGTGTGTGTGTGTGTGTGTGTGTGTGTGTGTGTGTGTGTGTGTGTGTGTGTGTGTGTGTGTGTGTGTGTGTGTGTGTGTGTGTGTGTGTGTGTGTGTGTGTGTGTGTGTGTGTGTGTGTGTGTGTGTGTGTGTGTGTGTGTGTGTGTGTGTCAGAGTCCTGGTCCTGGATAGGATCAGTATGTACAAGTCGTTTGGATAAAGCTTTTCCTTCCGTATTTTTGGTTTCTGGGATTTTGGTATGGTTGTTGTTTTTTGTCATTGTGTGTTCCTCTTCACATTTTTGGTTTAAAATCCTCCTCCCATCTCCTCCTCTTTCAGACCTGCAGCTTTTCAAAGAAAATCATCCACTTCTTTTTTCTGTCCTTGCCACCATTCCCCCAAAACACACAGTAATGTTTATTTTTGTCATTTTTGGTTCACGCGATTCGACACACATCTCTACTCCTGTTATTTGTCATTGGTTTATTTTCCCAGGAAAGAAAGAGAGACAGAAAGGAGACGTGCGATATCGCTCAGTATTGACTAAACAGTCCCACGATGCCTCCTCCATCACTTTGGATAGATAAAGATTTTTGGTTTCAATCTTCCTCTTTCCCCCCTTCTCCCCCTTTTCACTTCTGACTCCCCCCCCTCTCCTCTCTTTCATTCTGTGTATTTTTGGCATCGAAAGACTGGGGGGGAGAGAGAGAGTGTAGGGCGAGAGTGAGAAAAGAGATAGCTTTGGTTGAAAGGCGAGGTTGTCGTTTCCTCCTTTCTCCTCCTCCTCTCTGATTGGCGCTTGGCTGTGTCACTCAATCTTAGCCCCTCCCAATGAGGATGGGCTGTGCGCCAATTCATCGTAGTCGCAGGAAGAGGCGGGGCTGGAGCAAGGGGAGGGGGAGCAGGGGGTGGGGCTTATGCTACTGGTGAAGGGGAAAGGGGAGGGCTGGGATGCTTTGGCTACGGCAGCGCTGACCAATCCAGCACCAGGATTCTGGCCCATGTGGAGGAAAGCGGGGTGGTTGAGGAAAAAGGAGGACTGGAGACCCCCTCCCTGCCCCCCTGCACCACCCAGCAACACCTTACTGCCCCCCTCAAGACTGGAAAGGGGCAGCTGGCCACCACTGGCTGCTAGGGCTGAGAAGGGAGGCAGAGAGATGAGAGTTAACGTCATTATACCTACTGTGAAATAACTACATTTCCTATAGACTTTACTATAGAGATTAAATGAAGAAGCGGGTGAATGAGAGCAAAAGAATGAAAGACAGACTAAAGACACACACACACACACACACACACACACACACACACACACACACACACACACACACACACACACACACACACACACACACACACACACACACACACACACACAGAGAGAGATGGGGATGAACATGTTGGAGTGATAGGACATCCCTGTCATAGCCCTGCTCACCAGTTCTCCAGTTTCTTCCATCAGATGATCTATCATTCATCTCATCAGCTCTAACTGTCCCTCTCATCATCTCTGTCATTCTTTCTGTCTAGCATTCATTATCATTACTTACCTTTATTATCACTTTGTACCTCAAATTACTGTCCCTCCCTCTCCACTTTCTCTCCCCCCCGTCTCTCTCTCTTCCTCCTTTATTTCCCTCTTCCTCTCTTTTCCCTCCTTTCCTACACCTCTCTCTCCCTCCTTCCCTACACCTCTCTCTCCCCCTAACACACCTTGTATAGTAGCCAGAGTGTTGTTGCTGAGGAGAGCTTGGTTCAGAGCCTGGTTCCCTGTGTTTACTCCCATCACACTGTTCCTGTGTTACATACACATACATACACACACACACACACACACACACACACACACACACACACACACACACACACACACACACACACACACACACACACACACACACACACACACACACACACACACACACACACACACACACACACACACACACAGGAGGAAACCCATTTACATACAGAGGAGAAACAGAGAGAGAAGCAGGTTTAGCAGCAGAACAGACAGAGGACAGACTCAGGGACCTGAACACAGACACACTGCAGGAGAAACCCACAGGTCAGATACACACACCATCTTGATTCATATCTTGTTTTTATGAGCTACGAATCAAATGCTTGCTTGTGGACCTTGTGTCTGTGTGCAGACGATCATATTCCTGTAAGAGCGAGAGTGTGTGTGTGTGTGTGTGTGTGTGTGTGTGTGTGTGTGTGTGTGTGTGTGTGTGTGTGTGTGTGTGTGTGTGTGTGTGTGTGTGTGTGTGTGTGTGTGTGTGTGTGTGTGTGTGTGTGTGTGTGTGTACACAGTATAGGTATGTGTGTCTCTGTTGTCTTCACCTCAAGTTTGCAGCAAAATCGGTGATGTAGTTAGACATGTCACCATTCTTTTTACCCAAACGCCATAAGCTGTGGACACAAAACACACAGTCACACAAACAGGTTAGAAAGTACTGCTGCACAGAAGTAGCAGTGTCACGGATCAGTGTGTGTCAATCATGTGTGGGTGTGATAAACATTTGCTGCAAACTGCAGGTGAACCGAGTACTGAACCAATGGTGAAGCACAGTTTCCAAAAGTGTACACTTTGTATGCAGGTGCATACTCACCCTGTGTTGAGACTCAGTGTGCTGTGGCTGGGAGGGGCTGGGCTGGCTGTACTGCAAGGTGGAGGAGGAGTCACTGGAGAGGAGGCGGAGCTGAGAGATGAGTGGGTGGGACCACTGGGGATCAGTGGGGAGAACGATGACATTGTGGTCAATGTGGTACTGAGGCTGGTCACTGCCTGGGACAGCTGACTGGACAGCTGACTGGACAGCTGACTGGACATCTGATAGAGAGACAGGCGAGAAAGGCAAAGAGAAAAAGAGGGGGAGAGTGTATATTTTAAAGAGTATCTATACTTAGCTGTATCCAATAGAAAAAGGATAAATGGGATAGAATTATTAACGTGTAATAGCAAAGCACTAAAGCAATGCAGGTTGGGTAGTACCATCTGCACATTGGAACAGGGGGTGCAGAAGAACATCCACTATGACATGCGGGACACACCATTCATATAGGGGGGAGAATTGTGATGGCTAAGGTTGGGAGAGGGGGATCATGCGGGTCAGGCCATACCATGTGTGGGCTGTAGCAGGGGGGTTTGTGTGTCGGTGGGGCTTGGGGGAGCTGGCTGGGCAAGGGAGGGGTGGCACTGTTGGGGTTGATACGCTTCTCTTTCTGGCGGCGGTTGCAGAACCACACGCGGATCACCTCCTTCTCCATGCTGAGCTGGTCCGCGATACACAGGATCTCCTCTGAGGTAGGCTTCTGGTTCTGCTGACACACGGGAAAGACAGAGATGGACACATTAGTACTAACAGACACTTAGTCTTATATCACCTCACTGATATCACGTTGATATAGTGTTCTTCTGAGGGCAGAAACTACAGAACAAGCCGTGTAGATGTTATGTCAGCTTAAGATTTATGTCTCCTGTATGACAGTGTTAGGAAGGCCTTAGGTCAGTGATATTGTGATGGACATTTTTATGTTTGTGCTTTTCTAATAACCAATTTCTGTGTTCATGCAAGTGACTGATTGAATAAATCCTCACTATCAGTAGCTGCAATTTGGCAGTACGCCTAGAACCTTGTTTAGAGAAAGGAATATCTGAGTTTCAAGGTCTCAGCTTAGAGAGAAGAAGCCTCGTGAGGTATTGGTCTGTCACATGTTATGAACCAGTATTGTTCGGTCACAAGAAGGAAGCAAACGTTAATAATGAATGAATTATGAATGATGAATAAGCTAAAATATGCAAATATAACCTGTCTGTATATAAGAGAACTAACGGGACTGCACCGGGTTGAACTCCTGATTGACATGTGTACTTGGTGCATTGAGTTAGTTGGAACCTCTGATTAATTAATTTAAGATTGACTTCCAGTGTCCCTGTGTAGATTTCCCCCACAATTTGTCATGTCTCTCACCGTAATGAAGGCTCTCTCCAGGGCCACGCGGACGTTAGTCTCGATGCTGGTTCTCTTCTTCCTGCGTCGGCCCGGCAGGCCCTCGAAGCCCATCGAGGAAGAGGACAGAGAGCTGGGGCTGGGCATAGTACTGTCTGTGGACATGGTCTCTGTCAAACAGAGAGATTGATTAGTGGGATGATTTAAAATCACACAAACTGGTATCCTCATTCTACAGATATAACTTCATTAACTCAAGGTTACATTCATTCAAATCCAACCCACATGTAACGAGAGTGTTCAGAGGCAACATCAAACAAAGGGTTTCACTTTATGCTGATGACTTGCTTCTCTATATCTCAAACCACGATGTATCCTTACCCATTGTGCTATCTGTTCTTAATGCATTTGGCCTAGTCTCTGGTTACAAGTTAAATCTGAATAAGAGCAAGCTTTTCCATTTAAATGCAGCAGCTCGTAAATACCCATTGCACACATTTTCTTTCAGAGTAGTTCTCATGTCATGTCATGGACAAATTTGACAACCTTTTTAAGGCTAATTTTACTCCTCCTTACTCTGGTGGAGCAAGATTTTGAACGATGGCCACTACTCCCCCTATCATTAGCTGGTCGAATTAATTAGGTTAAAATGAATACCCTTCCTAAATTCTCCTAACTCTTTCAATGTATACCTATTTTTATTCCCAAATCTTTTTTCCGCAAACTAGATTGGATTATCTCCCACTTCATCTGGAAGTGTGAGGGGCATAGCCCTACCTAATTTACAGTTCTATTATTGGGCTGCCAACTTCTGTGTAATTCAGTACTGGATTCGTACAGATACACAACAGATCTTTCCTGCATGGTTGAAGATAGAATCTTCCTCATGTATGCCATCTTCACTGATTGCTTTGGCACATTCCCCTATTCATTCTACTACTAAGTTATACCAAAAACATTTGAGTAAAAACCACTCTCAAGATCTGGAACCAGTTTAGACGTCATTTTGGTTTGCAAACCTATTCATGAATGGCCCCTCAGAAATCACTTTTTCATCCATCTCTGTAGATGGAACCTTTAATGATTCAATGATTTGTATATTGACGACTTGTTTGTATCTTTCCAACAACTCTCAGCTAAATTCCACCTCCCGAATAGTCATTTCTTTAGATATCTAAAAGGGCGCTGCTTTGTCCGTGACATGACCTCTCAATTCCCCAGTCTTCCTGTGACCCTCCCACTGATGCATTTAACCCACCATCCCCAACAGTAAAAGGGATTATTTCTTATAGCTATGATCAAATTTCCTCTATTTACAAACCTTCATTCGCAGCTATTAAAACTTTATGGGAACAGGATCTAGGTGATGAGTTTACTGATGAAACATGGGAAGGTATTCTGCACCATGTCCACAGACAAGCTGTCTTCATCAGGGTATACAGAGTTGACTGATGACACATGGGAAGGTATTCTGCACCATGTCCACAGACAAGCTGTCTTCATCACGGTATACAGAGTTGACTGATGACACATGGGAAGGTATTCTGCACCATGTCCACAGACAAGCTGTCTTCATCAGGGTATACAGAGTTGACTGATGACACATGGGAAGGTATTCTGCACCGTGTCCACAGACAAGCTGTCTTCATCAGGGTATACAGAGTTGACTGATGACACATGGGAAGGTATTCTGCACCATGTCCACTCCTTTTCTATTTGTACCAAACATGGTTTGATCCAATGCAAAATCCTCCACCGCACTCACTGGACTAAACTCAGGCTCTCTAACATCTATCCTGATGTCCACCCTGTTTGCGACAGGTGTTGGCAAGCTCCTGCTTCATTAATACGTATGTTTTGGTCCTCCTCTTCCCCACATAACTACTGGTCTGCCATCTTTGATAGCATATCTAAAGTATTACAGGTCCCTTTTGCTCCTACTGCCATGACATCATTATTTGGGGTAATACCTGATACTATAACACTACCAAAACACACATCTGACTTCGTAGCCTTTGTTGGCAGGAAGGTTGATTTGACCTCTGTGGAAGTCGCTCTCTCCTCCTCCCTCATTTTGTGTGGATTTAAAGTCGTCTTACACGTTAGTAAATTGGAGAAGATAAAATATACTCTACGGGGTTTCTGACAAATTCTACCGAATGTGGCAACCTTTCTTTACCTATGAAGAGACACTGCAATTTCCCTCTACTCTACAGTAAACTGCATACCCAAGAGTTGTATTTAATGGATCTACCTTTGTGTTTAATATTAGCCTGTCTTATTATTATAATTGTTCTATTCGTTTTAAAGACGAGCCATGTTTGTTTTTTTGTGCACTTTGTTGTTTCTAATGTATGTTTTGTTATGAAAGTATTTGTCACGCCCTGACCTTAGAGATACTTTTTATGTCTCTATTTTGGTTTGGTCCGGGCGTGAGTTGGGGTGGGCATTCTATGTCTTGGTTCTATGTGGTCTATTTCTATGTGTTTGGCCGGGTGTGGTTCTCAATCAGAGGCAGCTGTCTATCGTTGTCTCCTCTTTCTGTGTGGGATCTTGTTCTTTGTTTGTGTGTCGCTAGGTTGCACAACGTAGCTGTTCGGTCGTCGTATTCTTTTTTGTTTTTGTTGTGTCGTAGTTTCACTTCGTGATTAAAATTATGTGGAACTCAAAGAACGCTGTGCCTTGGTCTCATTCTTCCCAGGACGATCGTTACAGTATTACTAAAGTCTTTTATATTTTCGTATGGGCGTATACATTCCTACCTCATTCAAAAAGCATGTTTCCATGCTATATGGAATGTATAAAACCATATGTGCAATGTACTGTATTTCAACCATTGTTTACTGTAACTGTGAAAGAAAATACCAATAAAAAGACTTAAAGATTAATGCAACTTGGGGATTGGTTAATTAATCAACTGATTTATTGATTGATTCAAAGTGTCATATACCTTTCTCCTTCACCAATTCCCTCACCTCCTCTCTCCTCTCCTCCCCTCCCATCCTCCCTCTCCTGGGCCCCTCCCTACTCCCACCCTCCCGTCCTCTCCCTCATTCCCCACCCTCCCCTCTCACCTGCATCATTGAGCCACTTCTCCAGTAGTGGTTTGAGTTTGCACATGTTCTTAAAGCTCAGGTTGAGGGCCTCGAAGCGAGAGATGGTGGTCTGGCTGAAATCATTCCCATATAGCTTCCCCATGGCCATTCCCACGTCACCCTGAGAGAGCAAGGGAGGGAGTTAGCCCACACACACACACACACACACACACACACACACACACACACACACACACACACACACACACACACACACACACACACACACACACACACACACACACACACACGTACCTGTGTAAAGCCCAGTTTGATGCGTCTCTGTTTGAAGGTGCGGGCGAACACCTCCAGTTCCTCCAGGTCACTGGGCTCCTCAGGGTGAGAGGTCACAGAGGACACAGAGGTCATGACCCCACTGCCCTCCATAGCCTTATCTCTCTACAGGGGGAGAGGGGGAGGAGGAGGAAAAAGAGAGTGGGAGAGCAAGAGAGAGCGATAATTATATAGCAGAAGAAAGGCGTTAACTGGATATGACAGAATGATGAGAAGAGATGTTTGTTGGAAAGTGCCGGGCCTGTAGCCTCTCTCAAAGCCTGGGTGTTTCCTCAGTGGGCCTACCTGTGCTTGGAGCCCCAGCCTGGTGGGAGCGGACAGGAGGCTCCCTTGGTTTTGCTGAGGTAGCTGAATCAGATTTGGTGTTGATAGCAGTCCTGAGGAGTGAAGAAGTGAGGGAATCAGTAGGCCTATGATCAGTTATGTGAACAAACAACACACGTAATATTCCACAAAGCTCCATGGTCGATCAGAGAATCCAATAGGCATTCTAGTATTAGACCGTTGAAGAACCTGTTAATGGTTGTCAACAGTTGGCATTTATAAATACATGAAATCTGTTTGTTGGTAGTTGGAACATCTACAGCCCATCTTCAGGGCACTGTCCCAATAGAATAGAACCAGTGGTGGTGGCTAGTGCGAGGAGCCCACCTTGCTGCCCTTGGTGCTGTTGGAGGAGGAACTGAGGAGACTGCAGGTGGTGTCCTGGCACCAGAACCAACTGCTGCAGCTGCAACAACTGCTGGATGTCCTGCAGGGAGACAGGAGGACAGAACAGAGATCAGAGATGGAGAGAACAGAGGGGTCAGAGGTGGAGTGAACAGAGATCATAGATGGAGAGAACAGAGGGGTCAGAGATGGAGAGAACAGAGGGGTCAGAGATGGAGAGAACAGAGGGGTCAGAGATGGAGAGAACAGAGGGGTCAGATATGGAGAGAACAGAGGGGTCAGAGATGGAGAGAACAGAGGGGTCAGAGATGGAGAGAACAGAGGGGTCAGAGATGGAGAGAACAGAGGTGTCAGAGATGGAGTGAACAGAGGGGTCAGAGATGGAGAGAACAGAGGGGTCAGAGATGGAGAGAACACAAATGTACAGAGAACAAATGAAAACATCCCCTTCATATAGAGGCCAAGAGAAAAGACTGAAAGAACAGCTGAGCAACACAAGCGATTAAAAAAAAGATCAATAAAAACGGAGGAACCCAGACTGTCTCCTGAATCAAGACCCTTCCACACCTCTTCCCAGCCAGGATGTGCCTTGTGATTGGTTGTCAGTACCTGGGCGGTGAGCTGAATTGGCTGAGAGAGAGTGAGCTGGGGATGAGTGGGCGGGACAGGGACAGGTTGACCTGTCTGTTCCTGTGTGCTCTGTCCCTGGGGCTGTGATTGGCCCTGCTGCCCTGTCTGTCCCGCCTGCTGCTGCTGGGCATGTTGATTGGCTGCTGCGGCTGCCTGAGCTTGCTGATTGGCTTGGGCGGCTGCGTGGGCTGCGTGGGCTGCGTGAGCTGCGTGAGCTGCATTGGACTGCTGAACAGACTGCTGCACAGCTGCAGCTAGAAGCTGAGCCTGAGCCTGCTGCAGTAACAACTGCTGCTGCGCTGGCAAGAGAGCTGTCAACTGACAAAGAGACACCGAGCGAGAGAGAGACACAGAGAAAGAGAGCAAGAGAGGGATAGAGAAAGAAAGAATGGGAGGGAGGGAGGGAGGGAGGGAGGGAGGGAGGGGGAGAGAGAGAGAGAGAGAGGGAGGGAGAGTGAGAGAGAGAGATTGATGGAGGGAGAGAGGGAGGGAGGGAGGGAGGGTGGGATGAAGAGAGAATAAGCAGAGGAAAGAAAGAAGGAAAAAAGCAGTGAACTCAAGCCAGACCATAAGCATGTGTCTGTGTTTTTGTGAGTGTGCATCAATGTGTTTTGTTTGTTAAGCCTCTTCCTCCTTGTCTTACCCCTGCCAGTTGGGAGCCGGTCAGCATGAGCTGTGTGTGTGGGAGGGGCGTCTGTGACGGGGCGTGGCTGTGGTGGGGAGGAGGGCCCGGGGACATCTCACCACACTCTTCCATCTTATTCTGAGGAGGAGAGAGAACGAGGGATACAGTTAAACGAAGCTGACTGTTCTGCTCTGTCTGCTGTGGTAACCTGCATGCCAAACAGGAAGGTGCCTTTCTTTTCTTTAGAAACGAGGGACAGTCATCCCTTCTTCCTGGAATGGGCATGTCCAAACTGGCTAGTCTGACTGTTTTGCATACCTGTCAATCTGTATGCAAATGTCGCAAAATACTCTATAGTGTGGCCACACAAAACACACATGTGCACGCACGCACGCACGCACGCACGCACGCACGCACGCACGCACGCACACACACACACACACACACACACACACACACACACACACACACACACACACACACACACACACACACACACACCTTGTTGCTGCTGAGGGTTGGAGAAAGGTGAAAGGGACTGATTTTCATCTGCTGAAGCTGTTAAAATGACAAAAACCATCAGTACAGATGAACATAAATGATCATAAAAAAAGAATACACGACTGCAGTGTTTCCCAATCCTGTCCTGGGGACCCCAACACACAACATTCCACTCAGTAACTCATCATCCAGCCTTTGATAAGTGGAATCAAGTGTATTTTGTAACACAGAAATGTGCATCCCTTGGTGTCTCCAGGACCAGATGTGGGAAACACACTGCTGTATTGAAGCTTGTGGCTTGGTATTAGGCTACTTGTTATCTTTACTTGTCAGACCTACTCTGTGTGTTACTCAGATCATGATTGTCACCATTGAAAATGACTCACTAATTATTATGTTTCCTAGAGGTACAGCGCATTCGGAAAGTATTCAGACCCCTTGACTTTTTTCACATTTTGTTACGTTACAGCCTTATTCTAAAATGGATCAAATGTACTTTTCCCCTCATCAATCTACACAAAACCCCCCAAAAATTATGCAGCATTGAAGGTCCCCAAGAAGACAGTGGTCTCCATCATTCTTAAATGGAAGAAGTTTGGAACCACCAAGACTCTTCCTAGAGCTTGCCGCCCAGCCAAACTGAGCAATCAGGGAGAGAAGGTACCTTAATCAGGGAGGTGACCAAGAACCCAATGGTCTCTCTGACAGAGCTCCAGAGTTCCTCTGTGGAGATTGGAGAACCTTCCAGAAGGACAACCATCTCTGCAGCACTCCACCAATCAGGCCTTTATGGTAGAGTGGCCAGACGGAAGCCACTCCTCAGTAAAAGGCACATGACAGCCCGCTTGGAGTTTGCCAAAAGGCATCTAAAGACTCTCAGACCATGATAAACAAGATTCTCTGGTCTGATGAAACCAAGATTGAACTCTTTGGCCTGAATGCCAAGCGTCACGTCTGGAGGAAACCTGGCACCATCCCTACAGTGAAGCATGGTGGTGGCAACACCATGCTGTGGGGATGATTTTCAGCGGCAGTGACTGGGAGATTAATCAGGATTGAGGAAAAGATTAACAGAGTAAAGTACAGAGAGATCCTTGATGAAAACCTGCTCCCGAGCGCTCAGGACCTCAGCCTGGAGCGAAGGTTCACCTTCCAACAGGACAATGACTCTAAGCACAAAGCTGAGACAACGCAGGAGTGGCTTTGGGACAAGTCTCTGAATGTCCTTGAGTGGCCCAGCCAGAGCCCGGACTTGAACCCGATTTAACATCTCTGGAGAGACCTGAAAATAGCTTTGCGGCGACGCTCCCCATCCAACCTGACAGATCTTGAGAGGATCTTCAGAGAAGAATGGGAGAAACTCTCCAAATACAGGTGTGCCAAGCTTGTAGTGTCATACCCAAGAAGACTCGAGGCTGTAATCGCTGCCAAAGGTGAGAGAGAGAGATAGAGAGACAGATAGAGAGAGAGAGTGAGACAGAGAAATACAGAGAGAGAGAGACAGAGAGAGAGGGAGGGATGGATAGAGAGACCGAGAGACAGAGTGAGAGAGAGAGAGAGGGAGAGAGAGAGAGACCGAGAGACAGCGTGAGAGAGAGAGAGAGAGAGAGGGAGGGAGAGAGTACTGACTAAAGGGTCCGATATTCAGTTATTTATTTTTAATATATTTGCAAACGTTTCTAAAAAACAGTTTTTGCTTTGTCATTATGGGGTAGTGTGTGTAGATTGATGAGGGGGAAAAAACAAAATGTTGAAAAAGTCAAGGGGTCTGAATGCACAGTATATTACCAGTGATATCAGTACTGAAATGAAGGTGAAACACCAAGCGGACACAAACCTGATGATTTGAGTCAGGACCATTCCGCTCTGAATCTGTGAGGGGGGACAGGAAACTATTAGAAATCCATCATACACACACACACGCGTGCACATACACACACACACAAACACATGCAGGTATGCACACACATGCTAACCCTAACACACACGTACACACACACACATACACACACATACACACACACACCCAAACACACACAGACAAATACCTGTGCTCTCCATTGGAGAGTCAGCCACTGTGTTCTCAACCTCAACTGGCTTTGACATCCTGATTTCTATGAGAGCGAGAGAGACAGAGAGAGAGACAGAGAGAGAGAGAGAGAGAGAGAGAGAGAGAGAGAGAGAGGGAGAGACATATATAGAGACAGAGAGAGAGAGAGAGAGAGAGAGAGAGAGAGAGAGAGAGAGAGAGAGAGAGAGAGAGAGAGAGAGAGAGAGAGAGAGAGAGAGAGAGAGAGATACTCAATCATGAGGCATCAAAGCCAAAGGAACTGAGTAACATTAAGAAATGCTATAGATGGAAGGAATGCAGTTTGGAAACCTACCAAAAAACAATTAGGCAACAGCAAATTCAATCTCTTTTAGACAACTTCCTGGGTAAAACGTTCCACTGCAATAGTGAAGGTGTAAACTTGGCAGTAGAAAGTCTTAACAGTATATTTGACCTCTCAGCTTCCCTATCAAATCTAAAAATCTCAAATAAAAAAACAAAGAAAATGAACAACAATGACAAATGGTTTGATAAAGAATGCAAAAATCTAAGAAATAAATTGAGAAACCTGTCCAACCAAAAACATAGAGACCCGGAAAACCTGAGTCTACGCCTTCACTATGGTGAATCACTAAAACAATACAGAAATACACTACGGAAAAAGAAGGAACAGCACGTCAGAAATCAGCTCAATGTAATTGAAGAATCCATAGACTCTAACCAATTCTGGCAAAATTGGAAAACACTAAACAAACAACAACACGAAGAATTATCTATCCAAAATGGAGATGTATGGGTAAACCACTTCTCCAATCTTTTTGGCTCTATAACAAAGAATAAAGAGCAAAAACATATACATGATCAAATACAAATCCTAGAATCAACTATTAAAGACTACCAGAACCCACTGGATTCTCCTATTACCTTGAATGAGTTACAGGACAAAATAAAAACCCTCCAACCCAAAAAGGCCTGTGGTGTTGATGGTATCCTTAATGAAATGATCAAATATACAGACAACAAATTCCAATTGGCTATATTAAAACTCTTTAACATCGTCCTTAGCTCTGGCATCTTCCCCAATATTTGGAACCAAGGACTGATCACCCCAATCCACAAAAGTGGAGACAAATTTGACCCCAATAACTACCGTGGAATATGCGTCAAAAGTAACCTTGGGAAAATACTCTGCATTATCATTAACAGCAGACTCGTACATTTCCTCAATGAAAACAATGTACTGAGCAAATGTCAAATTGGCTTTTTACCAAATTACCGTACAACAGACCATGTATTCACCCTACACACCCTAATTGACAACCAAACAAACCAAAACAAAGGCAAAGTCTTCTCATGCTTTGTTGATTTCAAAAAAGCCTTCGACTCAATTTGGCATGAGGGTCTGCTATACAAATTGATGGAAAGTGGTGTTGGGGGTAAAACATACGACATCATAAAATCCATGTACACAAACAACAAGTGTGCGGTTAAAATTGGCAAAAAACACACACATTTCTTCATACAGGGTCGTGGGGTGAGACAGGGATGCAGCTTAAGCCCCACCCTCTTCAACATATATATCAACGAATTGGCGCGGGCACTAGAACAATCTGCAGCACCCGGTCTCACCCTACTAGAATCCGAAGTCAAATCTCTACTGTTTGCTGATGATCTGGTGCTTCTGTCACCAACCAAGGAGGGCCTACAGCAGCACCTAGATCTTCTGCACAGATTCTGTCAGACCTGGGCCCTGACAGTAAATCTCAGTAAGACCAAAATAATGGTGTTCCAAAAAAGGTCCAGTCGCCAGAACCACAAATTCCATCTAGACACCGTTGCCCTAGAGCACACAAAAAACTATACATACCTCGGCCTAAACATCAGCACCACAGGTAGCTTCCACAGAGCTGTGAACGATCTGAGAGACAAGGCAAGAAGGGCATTCTATGCCATCAAAAGGAACATAAATTTCAACATACCAATTAGGATCTGGCTAAAAATACTTGAATCAGTCATAGAGCCCATTGCCCTTTATGGTTGTGAGGTCTGGGGTCCGCTCACCAACCAAGATTTCACAAAATGGGACAAACACCAAATTGAGACTCTGCATGCAGAATTCTGCAAAAATATCCTCCGTGTACAACGTAGAACACCAAATAATGCATGCAGAGCAGAATTAGGCCGATACCCACTAATTATCAAAATCGAGAAAAGAGCCGTTAAATTCTACAACCACCTAAAAGGAAGCGATTCCCAAACCTTCCATAACAAAGCCATCACCTACAGAGAGATGAACCTGGAGAAGAGTCCCCTAAGCAAGCTGGTCCTAGGGCTCTGTTCACAAACACAAACACACCCCACAGAGCCCCAGGACAACAGCACAGTTAGACCCAACCAAATCATGAGAAAACAAAAAGATAATTACTTGACACATTGGAAAGAATTAACAAAAAAACAGAGCAAACTAGAATGCTATTTGGCCCTAAACAGAGAGTATACAGTGGCAGAATACCTAACCACTGTGACTGACCCAAACTTAAGGAAAGCTTTGACTATGTACAGACTCAGTGAGCATAGCCTTGCTATTGAGAAAGGCCGCCGTAGGCAGACATGGCTCTCAAGAGAAGACAGGCTATGTGCTCACTGCCCACAAAATGAGGTGGAAACTGAGCTGCACTTCCTAACCTCCTGCCCAATGTATGACCATATTAGAGAGACATATTTCCCTCAGATTACACAGATCCACAAAGAATTCAAAAACAAATCCAATTTTGATAAACTCCCATATCTACTGAAATTCCACAGTGTGCCATCACAGCAGCAAGATTTGTGACTTGTTGCCACCAGAAAAGGGCAACCAGTGAAGAACAAACACCATTGTAAATACAACCCATATTTATGTTTATTTACTTTAACTTGTGTGCTTTAACAATTTGTACATTGTTACAACACTGCATATATATATAATATGACATTTGTAATGTCTTTATTGTTTTTAAACTTCTGTATGTGTAATGTTTACTGTTCATTTTTTATTGTTTATTTGACTTTTGTATATTATCTACCTCACTTGCTTTGGCAATGTTAACACATGTTTCCCATGCCAATAAAGCCCCTTGAATTGAATTGAATTGAATTGAGAGAGAGAGAGAGAGAGAGGGAGAGAGAGACGGATAGAGAGAGAGAGAGAGAGAGAGAGCGAGAGAGAGACAGATAGAGAGAGAGACAGAGAGAGAGAGAGAGAGAGACATAGATAGAGAGAGAGAGAGACAGAGAGAGAGAGAGAGAGAGAGAAAGCGATAGAGACATAGAGACAGAGAGAGAGAGAGAGAGAGAGAGAGAGAGAGACATAGATAGAGCGAGAGAGAAAGAGAGAGAGAGAGAGAGAGAGAACGAGATAGATAGATAGATAGATAGATAGATAGATAGATAGATAGATGTAGAGAGAGAGAAAGAGAGAGAGCAAGACAGAGAGAGATGTAGAGAGAGAGACAGAGAGAGAGACAGAGAGATGTAGAGAGCGAGAGAGACAGAGACAGAGAGACAGAGAGAGAGAGAGAAAGAGAGAGAGAGAGAGAGAGAGAGACAGAGAGAGAGAGATAGAGAGACAGATAGAGAGAGAGTGAGACAGAGAAATACAGAGAGAGAGAGACAGAGAGAGAGGGAGGGATAGAGAGACCGAGAGACAGAGTGAGAGAGAGAGAGAGGGAGGGAGAGAGACCGAGAGACAGCGTGAGAGAGAGAGAGAGAGGGAGGGAGAGACAGAGAGAGACAGAGAGAGAGATAGAGAGACAGATAGAGAGAGAGTGAGACAGAGAAATACAGAGGTAGAGAGACAGAGAGAGAGAGGGAGACATATATAGAGACAGAGAGAGAGGGAGAGAGAGACCGAGAGAGAGAGAGTGCGGGAGAACAGGGGGGAGCGAGACGGAGAGAGCAAATGATTAGGTTGAATGACTAATGACATGGGAGTCAGCATGTTCAGGTTCAGTTGAAGCATTATACAGATAATCACATAGCAATAGAAAAAAGACAAAGTGCAAATGCTTTTGGTTGATGTTACGGCACTGAAATAGGCGCTGAAATATGATGTCACACCACAGTATTGGCTTTTGTATATGCGGTGATATGTTTTGCTGTGCAGCCTCCATTTATTATTTCCTATATGTACAGAGGCGTTTGTTTGGTCTAACAATAGGCCCTACAGAGGTTTGAGTGGGAACAGAACCCTACTAGACACCTCTATACTGATGTTACTCACTGTAGTGTCATCATTACACCACACCCCGCTATACTACACCACAACACTTCCTCCTTCCTCTCCTCTCCCCTCTACTGTACAGACAGTCAGTCAGGGCTGGGACTGTCCCCATAGACAGAGTGTCGAGGGGTGTGAGGGGGAGGGTGAGAGGGAGGGAAAGAGAGAGGAGGAACAGGGGGTGGAATGGGAGAGTGGGTTGGGGCAGGTAGAAAGATTTAAATAGATAGAGAGCGAGAGAGGGGCGGCGAGGGGTACACAATTCACTGTAAATAAAATCTGATATTGAAGTGAACTTATGTTAAGTTAAGTATTATTTTAAAGAAAGTTACCGTAACAGATGTTTCATTTGGCAGTTACTGTATTAACTACCGCTTATTTTGTGAGAAGCCACAATATCTACAGACACTGGTCTTTGCTGACACACTCCCTCCCTCACACCAACTTCCCTTTTATGAAAACATGCAAATCCACCCAACGAACAACTAATTATATCTGCCACCTGCATTATTAAAAACATTCCTCTCTCTCGCTCTCTCCCTTCCTCCCAGTTCTCTCTATCACTTCTCCCCCCCTCTCTTTCTCTCTCTCGGTTCCAGTATAAAGAATGAGTGCTCAGAGTAACATAAATGCTTTTTTTTTTATTCTCAAAGATGACAAAATCCAGTTTAACTTTTTGAAGTCATAACAAAACTAAACTGTGAAACGACAACACAAATTAACAAATACAACCAACAGACTAAGTAAGCTACTATGTCCGTAACAGGTTTTTATCTACAATACCAGTCAAAAGTTTAGAAACACCTACTCCTTCAAAGGTTTTTCTTCATTTTTACTATTTTCTACATTGTATAATAATAGTGAAGACATCAAAACTATGAAATAACACATATGGAATCATGTAGTAACCAAAAAAGTGTTAAACAAATCAAAACATATTTTAGATTTGAGATTCTTCAAAGTAGCCACCCTTTGCCTTGATGACAGCTTTGCACACTCTTGGCATTCTCTCAACCAGCTTCATGAGGTAGTCACCTGGAATGCATTTCAATTAACAGGTGTGCCATGTTAAACGTTAATTTGTGGAATGTCTTTCCTTCTTAATGCGTATGAGCCTATCTGTCACGGCCGTCGAAAGAACTGGACCAAAGCGCAGCGTGGTGAGCGTACATATTCCTTTCATTTAGGTGACGCCGAAAAAAACAATTAACAATACAAAACAACCGTGAAGCTTAAGGGCTATGTGCCACAAACTAAGTTAACTTCCCACACAGAAAGGATGGAAAAGGGCTACCTAAGTATGGTTCCCAATCAGAGACAACGATAGACTGCTCAGCTGTCCCTGATTGAGAACCAACCATAAAGAAATACAAAAACATAGAAAATAGAACATAGAATGCCCACCCAAATCACACCCTGACCAAACCCAAAATAGAGACATAAAAAGCTTTCTAAGGTCAGGGCGTGACACTATCAGTTGTGTTGTGACAAGGTAGGGGTGGTATACAGAAGATAGCCCTATTTGTTAAAATAACTAGTCCATATTACGGCAAGAACAACTCAAATAAGCAAAGAGAAACGACAGTCCATCATTACTTTAAGACATGAAGGTCAGTCAATCCGGAAAATGTCAGGAACTTCAAGTGCAGTCGCCAAAACCATCAAGCTCTATGATGAAACTGGCTCTCATGAGGACCGCCACAGGAAAGGAAGACCCAGAGTTACCTCTGCTGCAGAGGATAAGTTCATTAGAGTTAACTGCACATCAGATTGCAGCCCAAATAAATGCTTCACAGAGTTCAAGTAACAGACACATCTCAACATCAACTGTTCAGAGGAGACAGCGTGAATCAGGCCTTCATGGTTGAATTGCTACAAAGACACCAATACTAAAGGACACCAATAAGAAGAACAGACTTGCTTGGGCCAAGAAACACAAGCAATGGACATTAGACTGGTGGTCTAAGTCCAAATGTGAGATTTTTGGTTCCAACCGCTGTGTCATTGTGAGACGCAGAGTAGGTGAACGGATGTGTGGTTCCCACCCTGAAGCATGGAGGAGGAGGTGTGATGGTGCTTGCTGGTGACACTCTCTGTATTTAGAATTCAAGGCACACTTAACCAGAATGGCTACCACAGCATTCTGCAGCGATACGCCATCCCATCTGGTTTGCGCTTAGTGGTACTATCATTTGTTTTTCAATAGGACAATGACCCAAAAACACACCTCCAAGCTGTGTAAGGGCTATTTGGCCAAGAAGTAGACTGATGGAGTGCTGCATCAGATGACCTGGTCTCCACAATCACCCACACTTACATTTTTTATTAATATTTTATTTAACTAGTCAAGCCAGTTAAGAACAAATTCTTATTTACAATGATGGCCTAGGAACAGTGGATTAACTGCCTTGTTCAGGGGCAGAACAACAGATTTTTACCTTGTCAGCTCCGGGTTTGATCTAACAACCTTTCAGTTACTGGCCCAACACTCTAACCTCTAGGCTACCTGCCACCCCGACCTCAACCCAATTGAGATGGTTTGGGATTAGTTGGACCGCAGAGTGAAGGAAAAGCAGCCAACAAGTGCTTAGCATATGCGGGAACTCCTTCAAGACTGTTGGAAAAGCATTCCTCCTGAAGCTGGTTGAGAGAATGCCAAGAGTGTGCAAAGCTATCATCAAGGCAAAGGGTGGCTACTTTGAAGAATCTCAAATATAACATATATTTTGATTTGTTTAACACTTTTCTGGTTACTACATGATTCCATATGTGTTATTTCATAGTTTTGATGTCTTCACTATTATTCTACAATGTAGAAAATAGTCAAAATAAAGAAAAATCCTTGAATGAGTAGGTGTCCAAACTTTTGACTGGTACTGTATATGAGTAATGGCATAGCACTACAGAGACTTCCCTTGTATTGGCATCTGGGCTATGGAGCAGGACCAGAGTATGTGAGTGGAGGGGTGCTGAGCGTGCCTAATTTAACTGGAGCCTGGAGCGAGATTCCCAAAGGCTGGAGTGTTGGCCTTTTAGCCCGCTCCAATTTAGCTTCAACAGTGCTCCAGTAGCGCTCACTTCAGGAGCTCAGGGCCTGTCCGGCCCAGTATGCATTTGTCTGCTGCTATAGTCCCTTGCTTTACCTACTGTCAAGGAGTTTGCTAAATATTTTCATAAAGAAACTGATCAAACAAACAGGTGCAAAATCAAGGTAACAAAGATGAGGACCAAGAGCAAGAGAGGGAGTGTGGAGATGTAATGTCCACAACAAAGAAGAGAGGGAGTGTGGAGATGTAATGTCCACAACTAAAGAATCATTGTGGAATCTAAAAAGACACATATCCTGAAAGCATGATGGTGTACTTACTACGTGTGCATGCTAAAAGAAAGGAACGAGGTGGGTACATTACTAAGTGTGCCATTGTAGCAAAGTAATTTCTTTAAAAGTTTCCTTAATTTTTATTCTACTATCTTTACAAATCGACCATAATTGATTTTGGCCCAATAGGCCGACATATTACAACTTTTAAGGAGCTTTCCGTTTTGATTGGGGTTATTTTGCCTGAAAACATTTAGGATCACCTAGAAAAAGAAACACTCTGCAGCCCTGCCCGGCCTGGGGTGGCCAAAAGGGTGTTAATCATCTCCAGTAGTTATGCAAGTGTGGAGAGGGTATTCTCCGCTGCTGCCTTGCTCTCCAGGCACCATCGCATGAGCCTGAAGCCACTGACTCTGGCCAAACTGGTGATTCTAAAAATGAATTCAAAGGCAATGAATTCAAAGTCTAATAAGGCATTTGTTTGTTTAATTCGTAATTTAGTCACAGCCTATATGCGCAATTTATAGAGTATAATGATTTAATACAACAAAATGTTATTTAAATGTTGAGCGCTTAATGTCACTGACTCCCTACCAGCCTAGTGTGCCGCGCTCGCAAATGCTTCACAATGTATTTCTTTGTAGGCTATAGCCTTGAAATAATTAAATAATATAGCCTCAATACTGAATTTCCGTTCCTTCTTAGGCTCCCTGTCTGGCTCCTGACCTATCTAGAGTGTTTCTGTGCTGTTTAATATGACATGGAGCCTATTTAAAATGATGAGCGCTCCTCACATTCACCGTTTCATCTTTATTAAAATACTTTTCATTCAAATCATTTGGTTTGGTAGGTCCAAGTATTCACTGCTCCGCACACATACTATGAGCAGGACCACTTACCAACCAATAGGGGGCAGTAGTGAGACACTGAACACATTTACCAACAATTACTATGGATGAGGTTATTATTATTATTATTTTTTTATTTTATTTAACTAGGCAAGTCAGTTAAGAACAAATTCTCATTTACAATGACGGCCTACCACAGCCAAACCCTAACCCGGACAACACTGGGCCAATCACGGTCTGTCTTGACGCCTCTAGCATTGAAATGCAGTGCCTTAAGACCACTGCGCAACCCTGGAGCGCAGCAGTCTTAGGCACTATTAGTGATATGTAGTGTATTGAATAGCAACAGGGTTATTCATTACCAGGCCTCAATGTCTGTAGAACTGCTGGGTTTTTCTCCCCAGTAGTTCAATGATTGATTCATGTTGTTGATTGGCCAGAGAGTCCACTTGCCTGGAGATCCAGGTCTGAATCAGTTAAACCAAACCAACGAAAACCAATAGTGGTGAGGCCATCGAGGCCCAGATGTCTGAACAAGCTATATCCAGGCTGGATAACACAGAACATAGGAAGGCTGGGGAAGTACATTACTTGTGACAGTCAGGAGTTTTTTTTCTACAAAAACAGGGTCTGCTAGGGGAAGCAGTGTTCAGACAGAAAAGCCCATTGGCTGTTCCTCACCAATGACATGCACATCGGATCTAACCACAGGAAGGGAGCCCTCTAAAATAGGTGGATTTTCTCCATATCTTAATTTAGTCTGAACAACTCAGATATGAGGAAGCAATTCAATGAATCCACAACGGAACAAATGGAGTAGTCCCAAAAGTGCCAACCAAAAGCTAAATCGACACACCTCAAAGAGTTTCAGGTCTGTTTGTGAGATGACAGTGTTAGTGATATGTAGTGTAATGTGAGATGACAGTGTTAGTGATATGTAGTGTAATGTGGGAAGACAGTGTTAGTGATATGTAGTGTAATGTGGGAAGTCGGTGTTAGGGGTATGTAGTGTAATGTGGGAAGACAGTGTTAGTGATATGTAGTGTAGTGTGGGAAGACAGTGTTAGTGATATGTAGTGTAATGTGGGATGACAGTGTTAGTGATATGTAGTGTAGTGTGGGAAGACAGTGTTAGTGATATGTAGTGTAGTGTGGGAAGACAGTGTTAGTGATATGTAGTGTAATGTGGGATGACAGTGTTAGTGATATGTAGTGTAATGTGGGATGACAGTGTTAGTGATATGTAGTGTAGTGTGGGAAGACAGTGTTAGTGATATGTAATGTAGTGTGGGAAGACAGTGTTAGTGATATGTAGTGTAATGTGGGAAGACAGTGTTTGGTAGTATGTAGTGTAATGTGGGAAGACAGTGTTAGTGATATGTAGTGTAGTGTGGGAAGACAGTGTTAGTGATATGTAGTGTAATGTGGGAAGACAGTGTTAGTGATATGTAGTGTAGTGTGGGAAGACAGTGTTAGTGATATGTAGTGTAATGTGGGAAGACAGTGTTAGTGATATGTAGTGTAATGTGGGAAGACAGTGTTAGTGATATGTAATGTGGGAAGACAGTGTTAATGGTATGTAGTGTAGTGTGGGAAGACAGTGTTAGTGATATGTAGTGTAGTGTGGGAAGACAGTTTTAGTGGTATGTAGTGTAATGTGGGAAGACAGTGTTAGTGATATGTAGTGTAATGTGGGAAGACAGTGTTTGTGATATGTAGTGTAATGTGGGAAGACAGTTTTAGTGGTATGTAGTGTAATGTGGGAAGACAGTGTTAGTGATATGTAGTGTAATGTGGGAAGACAGTGTTTGTGATATGTAGTGTAATGTGGGAAGACAGTGTTAGTGGTATGTAGTGTAATGTGGGAAGACAGTGTTAGTGATATGTAGTGTAATGTGGGAAGACAGTGTTAGTGATATGTAGTGTAATGTGGGAAGACAGTGTTAGTGATATGTAGTGTAATGTGGGATGACAGTGTTAGTGATATGTAGTGTAATGTGGGAAGACAGTGTTTGTGATATGTAGTGTAATGTGGGAAGACAGTGTTAGTGATATGTAGTGTAATGTGAGATGACAGTGTTAGTGATATGTAGTGTAATGTGGGATGACAGTGTTAGTGATATGTTGTGTAATGTGGGATGACAGTGTTAGTGATATGTAGTGTAATGTGGGAAGACAGTGTACAGTATTAGTGATATGTAGTGTAGTGTGGGAAGACAGTGTTAGTGGTATGTAGTGTAATGTGGGAAGACAGTGTTAGTGGTATGTAGTGTAATGTGGGAAGACAGTGTTAGTGATATGTAATGTAATGTGGGAAGACAGTGTTAGTGATATGTAATGTAATGTGGGAAGACAGTGTTAGTGATATGTAGTGTAATGTGGGAAGACAGTGTTAGTGATATGTAGTGTAATGTGGGAAGACAGTGTTAGTGGTATGTAGTGTAATGTGGGAAGACAGTGTTAGTGATATGTAATGTAATGTGGGAAGACAGTGTTAGTGATATGTAGTGTAATGTGGGAAGACAGTGTTAGTGATATGTAGTGTAATGTGGGAAGACAGTGTTAGTGATATGTAGTGTAATGTGGGAAGACAGTGTTAGTGGTATGTAGTGTAATGTGGGAAGACAGTGTTAGTGATATGTAATGTAATGTGGGAAGACAGTGTTAGTGATATGTAGTGTAATGTGGGAAGACAGTGTTAGTGACATGTAGTGTAATGTGGGAAGACAGTGTTAGTGATATGTAGTGTAATGTGGGAAGACAGTGTTTGGTAGTATGTAGTGTAATGTGGGAAGACAGTGTTAGTGGTATGCAGTGTAGTGTGGGAAGACAGTGTTAGTGATATGTAGTGTAATGTGGGAAGACAGTGTACAGTATTAGTGATATGTAGTGTAGTGTGGGAAGACAGTGTTAGTGGTATGTAGTGTAATGTGGGAAGACAGTGTTAGTGGTATGTAGTGTAATGTGGGAAGACAGTGTTAGTGATATGTAGTGTAATGTGGGAAGACAGTGTTTGGTAGTATGTAGTGTAATGTGGGAAGACAGTGTTAGTGGTATGCAGTGTAGTGTGGGAAGACAGTGTTAGTGATATGTAGTGTAATGTGGGAAGACAGTGTTAGTGATATGTAGTGTAATGTGGGAAGACAGTGTTAGTGATATGTAGTGTAATGTGGGATGACAGTGTTAGTGATATGTAGTGTAATGTGGGAAGACAGTGTTAGTGATATGTAGTGTAATGTGGGAAGACAGTGTTTGGTAGTATGTAGTGTAATGTGGGAAGACAGTGTTAGTGGTATGCAGTGTAGTGTGGGAAGACAGTGTTAGTGATATGTAGTGTAATGTGGGAAGACAGTGTTAGTGATATGTAGTGTAATGTGGGAAGACAGTGTTAGTGATATGTAGTGTAATGTGGGATGACAGTGTTAGTGATATGTAGTGTAATGTGGGAAGACAGTGTTAGTGATATGTTGTGTAATGTGGGATGACAGTGTTAGTGATATGTAGTGTAATGTGGGAAGACAGTGTACAGTATTAGTGATATGTAGTGTAGTGTGGGAAGACAGTGTTAGTGGTATGTAGTGTAATGTGGGAAGACAGTGTTAGTGATATGTAGTGTAGTGTGGGAAGACAGTGTTAGTGGTATGTAGTGTAATGTCGGAAGACAGTGTTAGTGATATGTAGTGTAGTGTGGGAAGACAGTGTTAGTGGTATGTAGTGTAATGTGGGATGACAGTGTTAGTGATATGTAGTGTAATGTGGGAACACAGTGTTAGTGATATGTAGTGTAGTGTGGGAAGACAGTGTTAGTGATACAGTATATAGTGTAGTGTGGGAAGACAGTGTTAGTGATATGTAGTGTAGTGTGGGAAGACTGTGTTAGTGATATGTAGTGTAATGTGGGAAGACAGTGTTTGTGATATGTAGTGTAGTGTGGGAAGACAGTGTTAGTGGTATGTAGTGTGGGAAGACAGTGTTAGTGATATGTAGTGTAGTGTGGGAAGACAGTGTTAGTGATATGTAGTGTAATGTGGGAAGACAGTGTTTGGTAGTATGTAGTGTAATGTGGGAAGACAGTGTTAGTGGTATGCAGTGTAGTGTGGGAAGACAGTGTTAGTGATATGTAGTGTAGTGTGGGAAGACAGTGTTAGTGATATGTAGTGTAATGTGGGAAGACAGTGTTAGTGGTAGTATGTAGTGTAATGTGGGAAGACAGTGTTAGTGGTATGCAGTGTAGTGTGGGAAGACAGTGTTAGTGATATGTAGTGTAATGTGGTGAAGACAGTGTTAGTGATATGTAGTGTAATGTGGGATGACAGTGTTAGTGATATGTAGTGTAATGTGGGATGACAGTGTTAGTGATATGTAGTGTAATGTGGGAAGACAGTGTTAGTGATATGTAGTGTAATGTGGGATGACAGTGTTAGTGATATGTAGTGTAATGTGGGAAGACAGTGTACAGTATTAGTGATATGTAGTGTAGTGTGGGAAGACAGTGTTAGTGGTATGTAGTGTAATGTGGGAAGACAGTGTTAGTGATATGTAGTGTAGTGTGGGAAGACAGTGTTAGTGGTATGTAGTGTAATGTCGGAAGACAGTGTTAGTGATATGTAGTGTAGTGTGGGAAGACAGTGTTAGTGGTATGTAGTGTAATGTGGGAAGACAGTGTTAGTGGTATGTAGTGTAATGTGGGATGACAGTGTTAGTGGTATGTAGTGTAATGTGGGAACACAGTGTTAGTGATTTGTAGTGTAGTGTGGGAAAACAGTGTTAGTGATACAGTATATAGTGTAGTGTGGGAAGACAGTGTTAGTGATATGTAGTGTAATGTGTGAAGACAATGTTAGTGATATGTAGTGTAATGTGGGAAGACAGTGTTAGTGATATGTAGTGTAATGTGGGAAGACAGTGTTAGAGATATGTAATGTAATGTGGGAAGACAGTCTTAGTGATATGTAGTGTAATGTGGGAAGACAGTGTTTGTGATATGTAGTGTAGTGTGGGAGGACAGTGTTAGTGGTATGGAATGTGGGAAGACAGTGTTAGTGATATGTAGTGTAGTGTGGGAAGACTGTGTTAGTGATATGTAGTGTAATGTGGGAAGACAGTGTTAGTGATATGTAGTGTAGTGTGGTAAGACTGTGTTAGTGATATGTAGTGTAATGTGGGAAGACAGTGTTTGTGATATGTAGTGTAGTGTGGGAAGACAGTGTTAGTGGTATGTAATGTGGGAAGACAGTGTTAGTGATATGTAGTGTAGTGTGGGAAGACAGTGTTAGTGATATGAAGTGTAATGTGGGAAGACAGTGTTAGTGGTATGTAGTGTAATGTGGGAAGACAGTGTTAGTGATATGTAGTGTAATGTGGGAAGACAGTGTTAGTGATATGTAGTGTAATGTGGGAAGACAGTGTTAGTGGTATGTAGTGTAATGTGGGAAGACAGTGTTAGTGATATGTAGTGTAATGTGGGAAGACAGTGTTAGTGATATGTAGTGTAGTGTGGTAAGACTGTGTTAGTGATATGTAGTGTAATGTGGGAAGACAGTGTTTGTGATATGTAGTGTAGTGTGGGAAGACAGTGTTAGTGGTATGTAATGTGGGAAGACAGTGTTAGTGATATGTAGTGTAGTGTGGGAAGACAGTGTTAGTGATATGAAGTGTAATGTGGGAAGACAGTGTTAGTGGTATGTAGTGTAGTGTGGGAAGACAGTGTTAGTGATATGTAGTGTAGTGTGGGAAGACAGTGTTAGTGATATGTAGTGTAGTGTGGGAAGACAGTGTTAGTGATATGTAGTGTAATGTGGGAAGACAGTGTTTGGTAGTATGTAGTGTAATGTGGGAAGACAGTGTTAGCGATCTGTAGTGTAGTGTGGGAAGACTGTGTTAGTGATATGTAATGTGGGACGACAGTGTTAGTGATATGTAGTGTAATGTGGGAAGACAGTGTTAGTGATATGTAGTGTAATGTGGGAAGACAGTGTTAGAGATATGTAGTGTAGTGTGGGAAGACTGTGTTAGCGATCTGTAGTGTAGTGTGGGAAGACTGTGTTAGTGATATGTAATGTGGGACGACAGTGTTAGTGATATGTAGTGTAGTGTGGGAAGACTGTGTTAGTGATATGTAGTGTAATGTGGGAAGACAGTGTTTGTGATATGTAGTGTAGTGTGGGAAGACAGTGTTAGTGGTATGTAGTGTGGGAAGACAGTGTTAGTGATATGTAGTGTAGTGTGGGAAGACAGTGTTAGTGATATGTAGTGTAATGTGGGAAGACAGTGTTTGGTAGTATGTAGTGTAATGTGGGAAGACAGTGTTAGTGGTATGCAGTGTAGTGTGGGAAGACAGTGTTAGTGATATGTAGTGTAGTGTGGGAAGACAGTGTTAGTGATATGTAGTGTAATGTGGGAAGACAGTGTTTGGTAGTATGTAGTGTAATGTGGGAAGACAGTGTTAGTGGTATGCAGTGTAGTGTGGGAAGACAGTGTTAGTGATATGTAGTGTAATGTGGTGAAGACAGTGTTAGTGATATGTAGTGTAATGTGGGATGACAGTGTTAGTGATATGTAGTGTAATGTGGGATGACAGTGTTAGTGATATGTAGTGTAATGTGGGAAGACAGTGTTAGTGATATGTAGTGTAATGTGGGATGACAGTGTTAGTGATATGTAGTGTAATGTGGGAAGACAGTGTACAGTATTAGTGATATGTAGTGTAGTGTGGGAAGACAGTGTTAGTGGTATGTAGTGTAATGTGGGAAGACAGTGTTAGTGATATGTAGTGTAGTGTGGGAAGACAGTGTTAGTGGTATGTAGTGTAATGTCGGAAGACAGTGTTAGTGATATGTAGTGTAGTGTGGGAAGACAGTGTTAGTGGTATGTAGTGTAATGTGGGAAGACAGTGTTAGTGGTATGTAGTGTAATGTGGGATGACAGTGTTAGTGATATGTAGTGTAATGTGGGAACACAGTGTTAGTGATTTGTAGTGTAGTGTGGGAAAACAGTGTTAGTGATATGTAGTGTAATGTGTGAAGACAATGTTAGTGATATGTAGTGTAATGTGGGAAGACAGTGTTAGTGATATGTAGTGTAATGTGGGAAGACAGTGTTAGAGATATGTAATGTAATGTGGGAAGACAGTCTTAGTGATATGTAGTGTAATGTGGGAAGACAGTGTTTGTGATATGTAGTGTAGTGTGGGAGGACAGTGTTAGTGGTATGGAATGTGGGAAGACAGTGTTAGTGATATGTAGTGTAGTGTGGGAAGACTGTGTTAGTGATATGTAGTGTAATGTGGGAAGACAGTGTTAGTGATATGTAGTGTAGTGTGGTAAGACTGTGTTAGTGATATGTAGTGTAATGTGGGAAGACAGTGTTTGTGATATGTAGTGTAGTGTGGGAAGACAGTGTTAGTGGTATGTAGTGTGGGAAGACAGTGTTAGTGATATGTAGTGTAGTGTGGGAAGACAGTGTTAGTGATATGTAGTGTAATGTGGGAAGACAGTGTTTGGTAGTATGTAGTGTAATGTGGGAAGACAGTGTTAGTGGTATGCAGTGTAGTGTGGGAAGACAGTGTTAGTGATATGTAGTGTAGTGTGGGAAGACAGTGTTAGTGATATGTAGTGTAATGTGGGAAGACAGTGTTTGGTAGTATGTAGTGTAATGTGGGAAGACAGTGTTAGTGGTATGCAGTGTAGTGTGGGAAGACAGTGTTAGTGATATGTAGTGTAATGTGGTGAAGACAGTGTTAGTGATATGTAGTGTAATGTGGGATGACAGTGTTAGTGATATGTAGTGTAATGTGGGATGACAGTGTTAGTGATATGTAGTGTAATGTGGGAAGACAGTGTTAGTGATATGTAGTGTAATGTGGGATGACAGTGTTAGTGATATGTAGTGTAATGTGGGAAGACAGTGTACAGTATTAGTGATATGTAGTGTAGTGTGGGAAGACAGTGTTAGTGGTATGTAGTGTAATGTGGGAAGACAGTGTTAGTGATATGTAGTGTAGTGTGGGAAGACAGTGTTAGTGGTATGTAGTGTAATGTCGGAAGACAGTGTTAGTGATATGTAGTGTAGTGTGGGAAGACAGTGTTAGTGGTATGTAGTGTAATGTGGGAAGACAGTGTTAGTGGTATGTAGTGTAATGTGGGATGACAGTGTTAGTGATATGTAGTGTAATGTGGGAACACAGTGTTAGTGATTTGTAGTGTAGTGTGGGAAAACAGTGTTAGTGATACAGTATATAGTGTAGTGTGGGAAGACAGTGTTAGTGATATGTAGTGTAGTGTGTGAAGACAATGTTAGTGATATGTAGTGTAATGTGGGAAGACAGTGTTAGTGATATGTAGTGTAATGTGGGAAGACAGTGTTAGAGATATGTAATGTAATGTGGGAAGACAGTCTTAGTGATATGTAGTGTAATGTGGGAAGACAGTGTTTGTGATATGTAGTGTAGTGTGGGAGGACAGTGTTAGTGGTATGGAATGTGGGAAGACAGTGTTAGTGATATGTAGTGTAGTGTGGGAAGACTGTGTTAGTGATATGTAGTGTAATGTGGGAAGACAGTGTTAGTGATATGTAGTGTAGTGTGGTAAGACTGTGTTAGTGATATGTAGTGTAATGTGGGAAGACAGTGTTTGTGATATGTAGTGTAGTGTGGGAAGACAGTGTTAGTGGTATGTAATGTGGGAAGACAGTGTTAGTGATATGTAGTGTAGTGTGGGAAGACAGTGTTAGTGATATGAAGTGTAATGTGGGAAGACAGTGTTAGTGGTATGTAGTGTAATGTGGGAAGACAGTGTTAGTGATATGTAGTGTAATGTGGGAAGACAGTGTTAGTGGTATGTAGTGTAATGTGGGAAGACAGTGTTAGTGATATGTAGTGTAATGTGGGAAGACAGTGTTAGTGATATGTAGTGTAGTGTGGTAAGACTGTGTTAGTGATATGTAGTGTAATGTGGGAAGACAGTGTTTGTGATATGTAGTGTAGTGTGGGAAGACAGTGTTAGTGGTATGTAATGTGGGAAGACAGTGTTAGTGATATGTAGTGTAGTGTGGGAAGACAGTGTTAGTGATATGAAGTGTAATGTGGGAAGACAGTGTTAGTGGTATGTAGTGTAGTGTGGGAAGACTGTGTTAGCGATCTGTAGTGTAGTGTGGGAAGACTGTGTTAGTGATATGTAATGTGGGACGACAGTGTTAGTGATATGTAGTGTAATGTGGGAAGACAGTGTTAGTGATATGTAGTGTAATGTGGGAAGACAGTGTTAGAGATATGTAGTGTAGTGTGGGAAGACTGTGTTAGCGATCTGTAGTGTAGTGTGGGAAGACTGTGTTAGTGATATGTAATGTGGGACGACAGTGTTAGTGATATGTAGTGTAATGTGGGAAGACAGTGTTAGTGATATGTAGTGTAATGTGGGAAGACAGTGTTTGTGATAAGTAGTGTAATGTGGGAAGACAGTGTTAGTGATATGTAATGTGGGAAGACAGTGTTAGATATATGTAGTGTAATGTGGGAAGACAGTGTTAGTGGTATGTAGTGTAATGTGGGAAGACAGTGTTAGTGATATGTAGTGTAATGTGGGAAGACAGTGTTTGTGATAAGTAGTGTAATGTGGGAAGACAGTGTTAGTGATATGTAGTGTAATGTGGGAAGACAGTGTTAGTGGTATGTAACGTGGGAAGACAGTGTTAGTGGTATGTCATGTGGAAAGACAGTGTTAGTGGTATGTAGTGTAATGTGGGAAGACAGTGTTAGTGATATGTAGTGTAGTGTGGGAAGACAGTGTTAGTGGTATATAGTGTAGTGTGGGAAGACAGTGTTAGTGATATGTAGTGTAATGTGGGAAGACAGTGTTAGTGGTATGTAGTGTAATGTGGGAAGACAGTGTTAGTGGTATGTAGTGTAATGTGGGAAGACAGTGTTTGTGATATGTAGTGCAATGTGGGAAGACAGTGTTAGTGGTATGTCATGTGGGAAGACAGTGTTAGTGATATGTCATGTGGGAAGACAGTGTTAGTGATATGTAGTGTAGTGTGGGAAGACAGTGTTAGTGATATGTCATGTGGGAAGACAGTGTTAGTGATATGTCATGTGGGAAGACAGTGTTAGTGATATGTAGTGTAGTGTGGGAAGACAGTGTTAGTGATATGTAGTGTAATGTGGGAAGACAGTGTTAGTGGTATGTAGTGTAATGTGGGAAGACAGTGTTAGTGGTATGTAGTGTAATGTGGGAAGACAGTGTTAGTGGTATGTAGTGTAATGTGGGAAGACAGTGTTAGTGGTATGTAGTGTAGTGTGGGAAGACAGTGTTAGTGATATGTAGTGTAATGTGGGAAGACAGTGTTAGTGGTATGTAATGTAATGTGGGAAGACAGTGTTTGTGATATGTAGTGCAATGTGGGAAGACAGTGTTAGTGGTATGTAGTGTAGTGTGGGAAGACAGTGTTAGTGATATGTAGTGTAATGTGGGAAGACAGTGTTAGTGGTATGTAGTGTAATGTGGGAAGACAGTGTTAGTGATATGTAGTGTAATGTGGGAAGACAGTGTTAGTGATATGTAGTGAAATGTGGGAAGACAGTGTTAGTGGTATGTAGTGTAATGTGGGAAGACAGTGTTAGTGATATGTAGTGTAATATGGGAAGACAGTGTTAGTGGTATGTAATGTAATGTGGGAAGACAGTGTTAGTGATATGTAGTGTAGTGTAGTGTGGGAAGACAGTGTTAGTGATATGTAATGTGGGAAGACAGTGTTAGTGGTATGTAGTGTAGTGTGGGAAGACAGTGTTAGTGATATGTAATGCGCGAAGACATTGTTAGTGATATGTAGTGTAATGTGGGAAGACAGTGTTGGTGATATGTAGTGTAATGTGGGAAGACAGTGTTAGTGATATGTAGTGTAATGTGGGAAGACAGTGTTAGTGATATGTAGTGTAATGTGGGAAGACAGTGTTAGTGATATGTCATGTGGGAAGACAGTGTTAGTGATATGTAGTGTAGTGTGGGAAGACAGTGTTAGTGATATGTAGTGTAATGTGGGAAGACAGTGTTAGTGGTATGTAGTGTAATGTGGGAAGACAGTGTTAGTGATATGTCATGTGGGAAGATAGTGTTAGTGATACGTAGTGTAATGTGGGAAGACAGTGTTAGTGATATGTCATGTGGGAAGACAGTGTTAGTGATATGTAGTGTAATGTGGGAAGACAGTGTTTGTGATATGTAGTGTAGTGTGGGAAGACAGTGTTAGTGATATGTAGTGTAATGTGTGAAGACAGTGTTAGTGATATGTAGAGTAATGTGGGAAGACAGTGTTAGTGGTATGTAGTGTAATGTGGGAAGAAAGTGTTAGTGATATGTAGTGTAATGTGGGAAGACAGTTTTAGTGGTATGTAGTGTAATGTGGGAAGACAGTGTTAGTGATATGTCATGTGGGAAGACAGTGTTAGTGATATGTAGTGTAATGTGGGAAGACAGTGTTTGTGATATGCAGTGTAATGTGTGAAGACAGTGTTAGTGATATGTAGTGTAATGTGGGAAGACAGTGTTAGTGGTATGTAGTGTAATGTGAGAAGACAGTGTTAGTGATATGTAGTGTAGTGTGGGAAGACAGTGTTAGTGATATGTAGTGTAATCTGGGAAGACAGTGTTAGTGATATGTAGTGTAGTGTGGGAAGACAGTGTTAGTGGTATGTAGTGAATATACAGTGTTAGTGGTATGTAGTGTTATGTGGGAAGACAGTGTTTGTGATATGTAGTGTAGTGTGGGAAGACAGTGTTAGTGATATGTAGTGTAATGTGGGAAGACAGTGTTAGTGGTATGTAATGTAATGTGGGAAGACAGTGTTTGTGATATGTAGTGCAATGTGGGAAGACAGTGTTAGTGGTATGTAGTGTAGTGTGGGAAGACAGTGTTAGTGATATGTAGTGTAATGTGGGAAGACAGTGTTAGTGGTATGTAGTGTAATGTGGGAAGACAGTGTTAGTGATATGTAGTGTAATGTGGGAAGACAGTGTTAGTGATATGTAGTGAAATGTGGGAAGACAGTGTTAGTGGTATGTAGTGTAATGTGGGAAGACAGTGTTAGTGATATGTAGTGTAATATGGGAAGACAGTGTTTGTGATATGTAGTGCAATGTGGGAAGACAGTGTTAGTGATATGTATTGTAATGTGGGAAGACAGTGTTAGTGATATGTAGTGTAATGTGGGAAGACAGTGTTAGTGGTATGTAGTGTAATGTGGGAAGACAGTGTTAGTGATATGTAATGTGGGAAGACAGTGTTAGTGATATGTAGTGTAATGTGGGAAGACAGTGTTAGTGGTATGTAATGTAATGTGGGAAGACAGTGTTAGTGATATGTAGTGTAGTGTAGTGTGGGAAGACAGTGTTAGTGATATGTAATGTGGGAAGACAGTGTTAGTGGTATGTAGTGTAGTGTGGGAAGACAGTGTTAGTGATATGTAATGCGCGAAGACATTGTTAGTGATATGTAGTGTAATGTGGGAAGACAGTGTTGGTGATATGTAGTGTAATGTGGGAAGACAGTGTTAGTGATATGTAGTGTAATGTGGGAAGACAGTGTTAGTGATATGTCATGTGGGAAGACAGTGTTAGTGATATGTAGTGTAGTGTGGGAAGACAGTGTTAGTGATATGTAGTGTAATGTGGGAAGACAGTGTTAGTGGTATGTAGTGTAATGTGGGAAGACAGTGTTAGTGATATGTCATGTGGGAAGATAGTGTTAGTGATACGTAGTGTAATGTGGGAAGACAGTGTTAGTGATATGTCATGTGGGAAGACAGTGTTAGTGATATGTAGTGTAATGTGGGAAGACAGTGTTTGTGATATGTAGTGTAGTGTGGGAAGACAGTGTTAGTGATATGTAGTGTAATGTGTGAAGACAGTGTTAGTGATATGTAGAGTAATGTGGGAAGACAGTGTTAGTGGTATGTAGTGTAATGTGGGAAGAAAGTGTTAGTGATATGTAGTGTAATGTGGGAAGACAGTTTTAGTGGTATGTAGTGTAATGTGGGAAGACAGTGTTAGTGATATGTCATGTGGGAAGACAGTGTTAGTGATATGTAGTGTAATGTGGGAAGACAGTGTTTGTGATATGCAGTGTAATGTGTGAAGACAGTGTTAGTGATATGTAGTGTAATGTGGGAAGACAGTGTTAGTGGTATGTAGTGTAATGTGAGAAGACAGTGTTAGTGATATGTAGTGTAGTGTGGGAAGACAGTGTTAGTGATATGTAGTGTAGTGTGGGAAGACAGTGTTAGTGATATGTAGTGTAGTGTGGGAAGACAGTGTTAGTGGTATGTAGTGAATATACAGTGTTAGTGGTATGTAGTGTTATGTGGGAAGACAGTGTTTGTGATATGTAGTGTAGTGTGGGAAGACAGTGTTAGTGATATGTAGTGTAATGTGTGAAGACAGTGTTAGTGATATGTAGTGTAATGTGTGAAGACAGTGTTAGTGATATGTAGTGTAATGTGGGAAGACAGCGTTAGTGGTATGTAGTGTAATGTGGGAAGACAGTGTTAGTGATATGTAGTGTAATGTGGGAAGACAGTGTTAGTGGTATGTAGTGTAATGTGGGAAGACAGTGTTAGTGATATGTCATGTGGGAAGACAGTGTTAGTGATATGTAGTGTAATGTGGGAAGACAGTGTTTGTGATATGTAGTGTAATGTGTGAAGACAGTGTTAGTGATATGTAGTGTAATGTGGGAAGACAGTGTTCGTGGTATGTAGTGTAATGTGAGAAGACAGTGTTAGTGATATGTAGTGTAGTGTGGGAAGACAGTGTTAGTGATATGTAGTGTAATGTGGGAAGACAGTGTTAGTGATATGTAGTGTAGTGTGGGAAGACAGTGTTAGTGGTATGTAGTGTATATACAGTGTTAGTGGTATGTAGTGAGGGTAGTAGTGTATATACAGTGTTAGTGGTATGTAGTGAGGGTAGTAGTTTATATACAGTGTTAGTGGTATGTAGTGAGGGTAGTCGTGTATATACAGTGTTAGTGGTATGTAGTGAGGGTAGTAGTGTATATACAGTGTTAGTGGTATGTAGTGAGGGTAGTAGTTTATATACAGTGTTAGTGGTATGTAGTGAGGGTAGTAGTGTATATACAATGTTAGTGGTATGTAGTGAGGGTAGTAGTGTATATACAGTGTTAGTGGTATGTAGTGAGGGTAGTAGTTTATATACAGTGTTAGTGGTATGTAGTGAGGTTAGTCGTGTATATACAGTGTTAGTGGTATGTAGTGAGGGTAGTAGTGTATATACAGTGTTAGTGGTATGTAGTGAGGGTAGTAGTGTATATACAGTGTTAGTGGTATGTAGTGAGGGTAGTCGTGTATATACAGTGTTAGTGGTATGTAGTGAGGGTGGTAGTGTATATACAGTGTTAGTGGTATGTAGTGAGGGTAGTAGTGTATATACAGTGTTAGTGGTATGTAGTGAGGGTAGTAGTGTATATACAGTGTTAGTGGTATGTAGTGTATATACAGTGTTAGTGGTATGTAGTGAGGGTAGTAGTGTATATACAGTGTTAGTGGTATGTAGTGAGGGTAGTAGTGTATATACAGTGTTAGTGGTATGTAGTGAGGGTAGTAGTGTATATACAGTGTTAGTGGTATGTAGTGAGGGTAGTAGTGTATATACAGTGTTAGTGGTATGTAGTGAGGGTAGTAGTGTATATACAGTGTTAGTGGTATGTAGTGAGGGTAGTAGTTTATATACAGTGTTAGTGGTATGTAGTGAGGGTAGTAGTTTATATACAGTGTTAGTGGTATGTAGTGAGGGTAGTAGTGTATATATAGTGTTAGTGGTATGTAGTGAGGGTAGTAGTGTATATACAGTGTTAGTGGTATGTAGTGAGGGTAGTAGTGTATATACAGTGTTAGTGGTATGTAGTGAGGGTAGTAGTGTATATACAGTGTTAGTGGTATGTAGTGAGGGTAGTAGTGTATATACAGTGTTAGTGGTATGTAGTGAGGGTAGTAGTGTATATACAGTGTTAGTGGTATGTAGTGTATATACAGTGTTAGTGGTATGTAGTGAGGGTAGTAGTGTATATACAGTGTTAGTGGTATGTAGTGAGGGTAGTAGTGTATATACAGTGTTAGTGGTATGTAGTGAGGGTAGTAGTGTATATATAGTGTTAGTGGTATGTAGTGGGGGTAGTAGTGTATATACAGTGTTAGTGGTATGTAGTGAGGGTAGTAGTGTATATACAGTGTTAGTGGTATGTAGTGAGGGTAGTAGTGTATATACAGTGTTAGTGGTATGTAGTGAGGGTAGTAGTGTATATACAGTGTTAGTGGTATGTAGTGAGGGTAGTAGTTTATATACAGTGTTAGTGGTATGTAGTGAGGGTAGTAGTTTATATACAGTGTTAGTGGTATGTAGTGAGGGTAGTAGTGTATATACAGTGTTAGTGGTATGTAGTGAGGGTAGTAGTGTATATACAGTGTTAGTGGTATGTAGTGAGGGTAGTAGTGTATATACAGTGTTAGTGGTATGTAGTGAGGGTAGTAGTGTATATACAGTGTTAGTGGTATGTAGTGTATATACAGTGTTAGTGGTATGTAGTGAGGGTAGTAGTGTATATACAGTGTTAGTGGTATGTAGTGAGGGTAGTAGTGTATATACAGTGTTAGTGGTATGTAGTGAGGGTAGTAGTGTATATATAGTGTTAGTGGTATGTAGTGGGGGTAGTAGTGTATATACAGTGTTAGTGGTATGTAGTGAGGGTAGTAGTGTATATACAGTGTTAGTGGTATGTAGTGGGGGTAGTAGTTTATATACAGTGTTAGTGGTATGTAGTGGGGGTAGTAGTGTATATATAGTGTTAGTAGTATGTAGTGAGGGTAGTAGTGTATATACAGTGTTAGTGGTATACAGTGAGGGTAGTAGTGTATATACAGTGTTAGTGGTATGTAGTGAGGGTAGTAGTGTATATACAGTGTTAGTGGTATGTAGTGAGGGTAGTAGTGTATATACAGTATGTAGTGAGGGTAGTAGTATATATACAGTGTTAGTGGTATGTAGTGAGGGTAGTAGTGTATATACAGTGTTAGTGGTATGTAGTGAGGGTAGTAGTGTATATACAGTATGTAGTGAGGGTAGTAGTGTATATACAGTGTTAGTGGTATGTAGTGAGGGTAGTAGTGTATATACAGTGTTAGTGGTATGTAGTGAGGGTAGTAGTGTATATATAGTGTTAGTGGTATGTAGTGAGGGTAGTAGTGTATATACAGTGTTAGTGGTATACAGTGAGGGTAGTAGTGTATATACAGTGTTAGTGGTATGTAGTGAGGGTAGTAGTGTATATACAGTGTTAGTGGTATGTAGTGAGGGTAGTAGTGTATATACAGTGTTAGTGGTATGTAGTGAGGGTAGTAGTGTATATACAGTGTTAGTGGTATGTAGTGAGGGTAGTAGTGTATATACAGTGTTAGTGGTATGTAGTGAGGGTAGTAGTGTATATACAGTATGTAGTGAGGGTAGTAGTGTATATACAGTGTTAGTGGTATGTAGTGAGGGTAGTAGTGTATATACAGTGTTAGTGGTATGTAGTGAGGGTAGTAGTGTATATACAGTGTTAGTGGTATGTAGTGAGGGTAGTAGTGTATATACAGTGTTAGTGGTATGTAGTGAGGGTAGTAGTGTATATACAGTGTTAGTGGTATGTAGTGAGGGTAGTAGTTTATATACAGTGTTAGTGGTATGTAGTGAGGGTAGTAGTGTATATACAGTGTTATTTTCATATAGTGAGGGTAGTAGTTTATATACAGTGTTAGTGGTATGTAGTGAGGGTAGTAGTGTATATGCAGTGTTAGTAGTATGTAGTGGGGGTAGTAGTTTATATACAGTGTTAGTGGTATGTAGTGAGGGTAGTAGTGTATATACAGTGTTAGTGGTATGTAGTGAGGGTAGTAGTGTATATACAGTGTTAGTGGTATGTAGTGAGGGTAGTAGTGTATATACAGTGTTAGTGGTATGTAGTGGGGGTAGTAGTTTATATACAGTGTTAGTGGTATGTAGTGAGGGTAGTAGTGTATATACAGTGTTAGTGGTATGTAGTGAGGGTAGTAGTGTATATACAGTGTTAGTGGTATGTAGTGAGGGTAGTAGTGTATATACAGTGTTAGTGGTATGTAGTGAGGGTAGTAGTTTATATACAGTGTTAGTGGTATGTAGTGAGGGTAGTAGTTTATATACAGTGTTAGTGGTATGTAGTGAGGGTAGTAGTGTATATACAGTGTTAGTGGTATGTAGTGAGGGTAGTAGTTTATATACAGTGTTAGTGGTATGTAGTGAGGGTAGTAGTTTATATACAGTGTTAGTGGTATGTAGTGAGGGTAGTAGTTTATATACAGTGTTAGTGGTATGTAGTGTATATACAGTGTTAGTGGTATGTAGTGTATATACAGTGTTAGTGGTATGTAGTGTATATACAGTGTTAGTGGTATGTAGTGAGGGTAGTAGTGTATATACAGTGTTAGTGGTATGTAGTGAGGGTAGTAGTGTATATACAGTGTTAGTGGTATGTAGTGAGGGTAGTAGTTTATATACAGTGTTAGTGGTATGTAGTGAGGGTAGTAGTGTATATACAGTGTTAGTGGTATGTAGTGAGGGTAGTAGTTTATATACAGTGTTAGTGGTATGTAGTGAGGGTAGTAGTGTATATACAGTGTTAGTGGTATGTAGTGAGGGTAGTAGTGTATATACAGTGTTATTTTCATATAGTGAGGGTAGTAGTGTATATACAGTGTTAGTGGTATGTAGTGAGGGTAGTAGTGTATATACAGTGTTAGTGGTATGTAGTGAGGGTAGTAGTGTATATACAGTGTTAGTGGTATGTAGTGAGGGTAGTAGTGTATATACAGTGTTAGTGGTATGTAGTGAGGGTAGTAGTGTATATACAGTGTTAGTGGTATGTAGTGAGGGTAGTAGTGTATATACAGTGTTAGTGGTATGTAGTGAGGGTAGTAGTTTATATACAGTGTTAGTGGTATGTAGTGAGGGTAGTAGTGTATATACAGTGTTAGTGGTATGTAGTGAGGGTAGTAGTGTATATACAGTGTTAGTGGTATGTAGTGAGGGTAGTAGTTTATATACAGTGTTAGTGGTATGTAGTGAGGGTAGTAGTGTATATACAGTGTTAGTGGTATGTAGTGAGGGTAGTAGTGTATATACAGTGTTATTTTCATATAGTGAGGGTAGTAGTGTATATACAGTGTTAGTGGTATGTAGTGAGGGTAGTAGTTAATATACAGTAGCCTGGTGTAATGCTAGTGTATCATGGTGTGTTGTATGTCTCTCTCACTTCCCCCCTCTACTTCCCCTAGCTCACACCATCTTGAACACAGAGTGCTAAACCCAACACTTACTGTCAATGAGACTATTAATATTACTCTAATGCTTTCTCACTTACTGTCACACAACACACAGATCGACATTTTAGTCATTTAGCAGACCCTCTTATCCAGAGCACCTTTTTACAGAAATGAGGGTTAAGTGCTTGCAGATTTGAACCAACAACCTTTGGGTTACTGACCCAACGCTCTTAACTGCTAGGCTACCTGCCACCCTCCTTACACACACACACACACACACACACACACACACACACACACACACACACACACACACACACACACACACACACACACACAAACGCACACGCACACGCACACACACTGTCAATCTATCTATAGGTGCTGTAATAATTCTAACACAATAATACTATCACGTGACAGTGACAGAACTGCAGTAGCTGAAGTTTTGTGGTGGTGGTTTAGATACATGGTATCTTTACTCTGATACATAAGGAACGGCTCAGTAGGCCCATCATATTGTACTATCGCAGCACTGGCAACATTCTCTGTGATTACATCAAACCGCCATTTTTACTGCCCCACTGTAAGACACATACCTACTGATACGTGTCAGCCTTTATAGTCTCTCCTCTTGCTGCCGTTGGAACAAGACAAGCTATTCTCAGAAGCCTTACCACTACCTAACGAATAGGTGTTTGTATGTGCCATAGAAATGGATGTCTATTTTGTATTTAACCTTTATTTAACTAGGCAAGTCAGTTAAGAACAAATTCTTATTTACAATGACGGCCTACCAGGGAACAGTGGGTTAACTGCCTTGTTCTGGGGCAGAATGACATATGTTTACCTTGTCAGCTCAGGGATTCAATCTAGCAACCTTTCGGTTACTGGCCCAATGCTCTAACCACTAGGCTACCTGCCGCCCCGAAATAGGATAGGACAGTCTCACAAACTGTACTGTATACAGTTGCATAGTGCACAGCATGATATGCCTTGCCATTACATGTTCTATTCATTCTGTTTCTATGGTGTGTTCTCCCAGGGGAGTTTTGGGTGAAACTGACCTCAACCTTCATCTGAACCTTCACTTCCTGCTGAAGGAGATCACTGTGGTGCCAAGGGGGGGTCTGGGAAATGAAGTCTACTGATTAAACTTTTAATGAAAAAACTGTAGAGTCATTGGACTACAACTGTCAGTGAATCTCTGGCAGGTCAGTAGTGTTGTGTGATAATCCTGTCAGTTAACAAACTGCACACTGAAACCCTAACATTATGACTGGTGTATTCACAATGAATACTGACAATCAACTGTGTCTGTGTGCAATTCAAACATAGATGAGACACTGTAGTTCACCCCTCAAGTCAACTATTCACCTGAGTAACCGCATGCTCTATCCAGCGGTGATATTGTACTACATGGACACCATAATATGATGTGTCATCCCGTCACCATGGTCTGGTCACAGGAATGCACAGGGGGGTTGATTTTAAAAAGCCCTATTCATCACCGTCCACGTCGATGTGAGAAGTGACAAGGTGCTTCATCGCATGAATCATTCCCATCAAATGAATACGCACGCACATACCGTAAATGGTTCTCTGTGATGTTATCTATACCTGATTATTCATGACATTCAGTAATACTATTGACGTTTGTTGATAGGTTTTTCTGTTATTGATGAATCATTTCCTGTGAATGTATTTTTGAGAAACTATTTCTTTATCATCTCTTAATTTGACATTAAAACGTGACAATCTATATGTAGGCTAAATACTACTTCTAACGCTGTCATGTAGGACACATAACTAAAGTGTACCTTTAGGTTCTCTGTTTAAACAGTTGTAATGACAAGAGATGGATAAGAGAAAACACACACACACACTGCATCCCTGTCCCCCCTGGAGAGACGCGTCTGACCTTTCTCTCTGCCTGCGACAGACATCCACACCTCCATCCTCTCCTCTCCTCCCATCTCCCTCTCTTTGATGTGCTCTAATTAGCCATGCTCGTTAGACCCAGTGGTGCTAATCAATTGGCTCAGCCCAGACACACACACACACACACACACACACACACACACACACGCACACACACACACAAAAACACGCACACGGCGAGCTTAATTTGGCCGTGCTAATGAAGGCAGGGAGAGGCACAGACACTCACCTGATACCCACATATTGCAGAAGTCCATGGTTGCTAGAGCTGCTGCCTTGGTCACATCTGTCTGAGTGTCTGAGTGTCTGAGTCCCCTTCTTTCTCTAACTATCTCGCTCTCTCTCTCTCTCTCACCCAATGGAGGAGTGATAAAAATCATTCTCCCTCTTGTTGGCCACGCCCCCACACATGCCCCACACCCTCCCCACATCCTGAGAAAGAGAAAGAGAAGAGGAAGTAAACAAAAGAAGAGTAGGAAGTGGGGTCAGAAAGAGAAAGGGGGACACGCGAGGTTAAAGAGTGGGAGAGGGTGAGATCTAAGAAATAGAGGAGGAGAAAGAAGAGGGGGAAGACTATCAGTGGAAAGTGACAGTGTGTCTGGAAACTGTCACTCACAGCTCAGAGCAAACAACCCTATGGCTGACACTACTGCAGTCACACTGCAAAAAAATGAGATTCTACCTAGATTCTTTCCTATTGTATTGAGATAATTAAGTGAAAATGTTTTGAGTTGATCTCGCTCACCCAGAAAATGCATTTACTTGTTTCAAGCTGATTTTGCTTACCCAGGAAATGCAAAAATATCATTTGTTTTGTTTCAAGCCTTTTGTAGGTTAAAGTAGGAATAATGGTCTGCCACACTAAGATAATTTACCTTGGTAAGATGTCTTATTAAGATCAAATATCTTGAAATAAGATGATGTATCGTACCCCACTTGTATCAAGCCTTTTTAGGTTAAAATCAGCAAAATGATCTGCCTGTTTACGTCTAGTCAACACATTGTAAGAGATATCTAGCTGAGATCTAAATGTTTTCCAGTGCACTAGTTTTATTAACCTTTATTTAACTAGACAAGTCAGTTAGGATCAAGTTCTTATTTACAATGACGGCCTACCCCTGCCAAACCCTAACCCGGACGACGCTGGGCCAATTGTGCGCCGCCCTATGGGACTCCCAATCACAGCTGGTTGTGATACAGCCTGGAATCATACCAGGGTCTGTAGGGTCTCTAGCACTGAGATGCAGTGCCTTAGACCGCTGCGCCACTCGAGAGCCCAAACTACCTGGCCAGTTAGAGACTTCACCCATCATATGCCATACAATAAGACAGGGCTCATACATGCTTATAACAAGTGATATAGCATTATACCTGCTGTCGACTTTAAGTCAAGTGTTACAAAACATTGAATCTACAAGCTCAACAGTTTTCCTTATATTGGCACTTTTGTTGGTTCTACCTACTCAGACTGTGTTTCTGTTATAGGTCTCGCTGTCACATGAGGCGGGAGATGTGAGCCATCACAACATCCCCATAAACCACTACCCCTCTCACCCCCACTCCTCCAACAGAGGAAACATTGAGTAAGTGCAGCACTACCGCTGACCAACAAGCTTGAAGTCACTACTACAGTGGAAATATGGGTTTCTCTGAAGTAGCATGAGTCAGCCACATGGGGGCAGTATTGGCAATCAATTCCACTTACAGATGCAGGCAGCATTCATCCAAGGCCAACGCGAGGGAACTGTGGCCCCCTCTTTCTCTCCCTTTCTTTCATTCCCTCTCTCTATCTCCCTTTCTTTCATCCCCTCTCTCCCTCTCTCTCTCTCTCTCTCTCTCTCTCTCTCTCTCTCTCTCTCTCTCTCTCTCTCTCTCTCTCATTCTTCACTAATTCAAAAACTAACGATGGAGAGCTCTCAAGTTTGCGTGTGTGTGTGTGTGTGTGTGTGTGTGTGTGTGTGTGTGTGTGTGTGTGTGTGTGTGTGTGTGTGTGTGTGTGTGTGTGTGTGTGTGTGTGTGTGTGTGTGTGTGTGTAGAAGGTGTGTGTGTGTGTGTGTGTGTGTGTGTGTGTGTGTGTGTGTGTGTGTGTGTGTGTGTGTGTGTGTGTGTGTGTGTGTGTGTGTGTGTGTAGAAGGTGGTGACCCCAGCAGTCATGGTTGTCCAGAGACAGTGACAGACTGCGTGTGGGGAGGGGGTGTGTCTATGGGTCAGAGGTCGTCTGGGCAGCCTGGATTTGGCCGTGGCCCTACTACCACCATCCCCCCTCTCCAGTGTGTGTGTGTGTGTGTGTGTGTGTGTGTGTGTGTGTGTGTGTGTGTGTGTGTGTGTGTGTGTGTGTGTGTGTGTGTGTCATGTCCAGGGACAAGGGGGTCCTTCCTGCCTTTGAGGAGGTCTAAGCCTTGGTTACCATGACAACCAGACCCAGCGACACTCCATTCTGTGTAATCTGAGGATGCTGGGGTAAGACGCCCTATTTGGGCAACATAATATCACAGACATTACATAATAACATAATGATTAGGAACCAATAAAATGACATACAACATCAAATAAAGAAATGATCCTTTCATGGAATTTCAGAAACACACTTCTGTACTTGATTAATAATAACTCAGTTATTCATGAAATTGTATCGATTTAACTATATATATTTTAATACGGTATAAAAACACATACACAGAAATAAAAACAAAATCTGACACACACACACACACACACACACACACACACACACACACACACACACACACACACACACACACACACACACACACACACACACACACACACACACACACACACACAATCTGATAGTGGGACCCCGGGGAGAGGGATGGGGAGGCTGGGGCCTTCTGAGTAACATCAATCACTCCGCTGTCACTGAGAGAGAGAGGGAGGGGAGGGGATGAGGGAAGGAGGGAAGGAGGGGGAGAGAGGTAAAGAGATAAAGAGATAAGGAAGGAGGGGGGAGGGGGAGAGAGGGAAAAATAGATAAAGGGAGAAGGAAGGAGGGAAGGAGGGGGAGAGAGGTAAAGAGATAAAGGGAGAGGGAAGGAGGGGGAGAGAGGTAAAGAGATAAAGAGAGAGGGAAGGAGGGGGAGAGAGGTAAAGAGATAAAGAGAAAGGTAAGGAGGGGAGGAGGGGAGAGAGGTAAAGAGATAAAGGGAGAGGGAAGGAGGGGGAGAGAGGTAAAGAGATAAAGAGAGGGAAGGAGGGGAGAGAGGTAAAGAGATAAAGGGAAAGGGAAGGGGAAGGAGGGAAGGAGGTGGAGAGAGGTAAAGAGATAAAGGGAGGGAAGGAGGGGGAGAGAGGTAAAGAGATAAAGAGAGGGAAGGAGGGGAGAGAGGTAAAGAGATAAAGGGAAAGGGGAGGAGGGGAGGAGGGAAGGAGGGGGAGAGAGGTAAAGAGATAAAGGGAGGGAAGGAGGGGGAGAGAGGTAAAGAGATAAAGAGAGAGGGAAGGACGGGGAGAGAGGTAAAGAGATAAAGAGAGAAGGAAGGAGGGAAGGAGGGGGAGAGAGGTAAAGAGATAGAGAGAGAGGGAATTAGGGAAGGAGGGGGAGAGAGGTAAAGAGATAGAGAGAGAGGGAATTAGGTAAGGAGGGGGAGAGAGGTAAAGAGATAAAGGGAGAGGGAAGGGGGGAAGGGGGGAAGGAGGGGGAGAGAGGTAAAGAGATAAAGGGAGAGGGAAGGAAGGGAGAGGGAAGGAGGGAATGAGGGGGAGAGAGGTAAAGAGATAAAGAGAGAAGGAAGGAGGGGAGAGAGGTAAATAGATAGAGAGAGAGGGAAGGAGGGAAGGAGGGGGGAGAGGTAAAGAGATAGAGAGAGAGGGAATGAGGGGGGGGAGAGAGGTAAAGAGATAAAGGGAGAGGGAAGGAGGTGGAGAGAGGTAAAGAGATAAAGAGAGAAGGAAGGAGGGAGAGAGAGTAAAGAGATAGAGAGAGAGGGAATTAGGGAAGGAGGGGAGAGATGTAAAGGGGGAGGGAAGGAGGGGGGGAGAGGTAAAGAGATAAAGAGAGAAGGAAGGAGGGGGAGAGAGGTAAAGAGATAGAGAGAGAGGGAGGGAGGGAAGGAGGGGGAGAGAGGTAAAGAGATAAAGAGAGCAGGAGGGAGGGAAGGAGGGGAGAGAGGTAAAGAGATACAGAGAGAGGGAATGAGGGGGAGAGAGGTAAAGAGATAGGGAGAGGGAAGGAGGGAATGAGGGGGAGAAAGGTAAAGATAAAGGGAGAGTGAAGGAGGGAAGGAGGGGGAGAGAGGTAAAGAGATAAAGGGAGAGGGAAGGAGGGAAGGATGGGGAGAGAGGTAAAGAGATAGAGAGAGAGGGAAAGAGGGAAGGAGGGGGAGAGAGGTAAAGAGATAGAGAGAGGAAAGGAGGGAAGGAGGTGGAGAGAGGTAAAGATAAAGGGATAGAGAAGGATGGAAGGATGGGGAGAGAGGTAAAGAGATAAAGGGAGAGGGAAGGAGAGGTAAAGAGATAGAGAGGGAAGGAGGGGGAGAGAGATAAAGAGATAAAGAGAGAGGGAAGGAGAGGTAAAGAGATAGAGAGGGAAGGAGGGGGAGAGAGATAAAGGGAGAGGGAAGGAGAGGTAAAGAGATAGAGAGGGAAGAAGGGGGAGAGAGATAAAGAGATAAAGAGAGAGGGAAGGAGAGGTAAAGAGATAGAGAGGGAAGGAAGGGGAGAGAGGTAAAGAGATAAAGGGAGAGGGAAGGAGAGGCAAAGAGATAGAGAGGGAAGGAGGGGGAGAGAGATAAAGAGATAAAGAGAGAGGGAAGGAGAGGTAAAGAGATAGAGAGGGAAGGAAGGGGACAGAGGTAAAGAGATAGAGAGAGAGAGAGGGAAGGAGAGGTGTCTAGAATGGGTCAGTACAGGGACCATTCGACATCTCTCTGGAGCTCCCATCTATTGTACAGCCACCACAGGGGAGCCCAGAGCAGATACACACATCCTCATCTTTACACTGGTGTTGGACCAACAATATACACTGCTCCAAAAAATAAAGGGAACACTTAAACAACAAAATGTAACTCCAAGTCAATCACACTTCTGTGAAATCAAACTGTCCACTTAGGAAGCAACACTGATTGACAATAAATTTCACATGCTGTTGTGCAAATGGAATAGACAACAGGTGGAAATTATAGGCAATTAGCAAGACACCCCCCAAAACAGGAGTGATTCTGCAGGTGGTGACCACAGACCACTTCTCAGTTCCTATGCTTCCTGGCTGATGTTTTGGTCACTTTTGAATGCTGGCGGTGCTCTCACTCTAGTGGTAGCATGAGACGGAGTCTACAACCCACACAAGTGGCTCAGGTAGTGCAGTTCATCCAGGATAGCACATCAATGCGAACTGTGGCAAAAAGGTTTGCTGTGTCTGTCAGTGTAGTGTCCAGAGCATGCAGGCACTACCAGGAGACCGGCCAGTACATCAGGAGACGTGGAGGAGGCCGTAGGAGGGCAACAACCCAGCAGCAGGACCTCTACCTCCGCCTTTGTGCAAAGAGGTGCACTGCCAGAGCCCTGCAAAATGACCTCCAGCAGGCCACAAATGTGCATGTGTCTGCTCAAACGGTCAGAAACAGACTCCATGAGGGTGGTATGAGGGCCCGACATCCACAGGTGGGGGTTGTGCTTACAGCCCAACACCGTGCAGGACGTTTCGCATTTGCCAGAGAACACCAAGATTGGCAAATTCGCCACTGGCGCCCTGTGCTCTTCACAAATGAAAGCAGGTTCACACTGAGCACATGAGCACATGTGACAGACGTGACAGAGTCTGGAGACGCCGTGGAGAACGTTCTGCTGCCTGCAACATCCTCCAGCATGACCGGTTTGGCGATGGGTCAGTCATGGTGTGGGATGGCATTTCTTTGTGGGGCCACACAGCCCTCCATGTGCTCGCCAGAGGTAGCCTGACTGCCATTAGGTACCGAGATGAGATCCTCAGACCCCTTGTGAGACCATATGCTGACACATGCACACAGCAAACCTTTTTGCCACAGTTCGCATTGATGTGCCATCCTGGATTAACTGCACTACCTGAGCCACTTGTGTGGGTTGTAGACTCCGTCTCATGCTACCACTAGAGTGAGAGCACCGCCAGCATTCAAAACCTCTTTCACCTTCACCAGGCCCACCTCTATTTCTCTCCTCCTCTTTCACCTTCACCAGACCCACCTCTGTCTCTCTCCTCCTCTTTCCCCTTCACCAGACCCACCTCTATCTCTCTCCCCCTCTTTCACCTTCACCAGACCCACCTCTGTCTCTCTCCTCCTCTTTCCCCTTCCCCAGACCCACCTCTATCTCTCTCCTCCTCTTTCACCTTCACCAGACCCACCTCTATCTCTATTATCCTCTTTCACCTTCACCAGGCCCACCTCTATCTCTCTCCTCCTCTTTCACCTTCACCAGACCCACCTCTATCTCTCTCCTCCCATTTCACCTTCACCAGGCCCACCTCTATCTCTCTCCCCCTCTTTCACCTTCACCAGACCCACCTCTATCTCTATTATCCTCTTTCACCTTCACCAGGCCCACCTCTATCTCTCTCCTCCTCTTTCACCTTCACCAGACCCACCTCTATCTCTCTCCTCCCATTTCACCTTCACCAGGCCCACCTCTATCTCTCTCCCCCTCTTTCACAGTCACCAGACCCACCTCTGTCTCTCTCCTCCTCTTTCCCCTTCACCAGACCCACCTCTATCTCTCTCCCCCTCTTTCACCTTCACCAGACCCACCTCTGTCTCTCTCCTCCTCTTTCCCCTTCACCAGACCCACCTCTGTCTCTCTCCTCCTATTTCCCCTTCACCAGACCCACCTCTATCTCTCTCCTCCTCTTTCCCCTTCACCAGACCCACCTCTATCTCTCTCCTCCTCTTTCACCTTCACCAGGCCCACCTCTATCTCTCTCCTCCTCTTTCCCCTTCACCAGACCCACCTCTGTCTCTCTCCTCCTCTTTCCCCTTCACCTCCTCTTTCCCCTTCACCAGACCCACCTCTGTCTCTCTCCTCCTCTTTCACCTTCACCAGACCCACCTCTATCTCTCTCCTCCTCTCTGTCCCCTCATCACAATATTTTTTTACGACCAGCTTCACTTTCCTTTAAATTCAAACTTTCTATTTGACACATATGCATCCACATGTACACAACATACACTAACAACCTCTCTCTCTCTCTCCCCCTCTCTCGCTCTCCCCCCCTCTCTCCCTCTCTCTCCCTCTCTCTCTCTCTCCCCCCCTCTCTCTCCCTCTCTCTCCCTCTCTCTCTCTCTCTCTCTCCCCCCCTCTCTCTCCCTCTCTCTCTCTCCCCCTCTCTCTCTGCTGGTCAGCAGCAGCTCTGACATCACTGGACACTGCTCTGCACCTTGATTGGACACGCGTTGCCAGGCAACAGCAGCAAAAGGTCTCGGTGTGTGTGTGCGCGTGTGTGTTTACTTCTCTTTATACATGCGAGTGTGAGCGGTGTGTGAGAGATTTTATGGTCATGTCCTTGTCTACGTGTGGAGGAAAATGTATGAATAAAGAAATGTAACTGTAAATCTGATATCAAGTCATATGATCATGTGGTCTGTCGGTTCTCTCAGAGAGACGAGTATATATCCGTCTGTGTGTTAACGAAAGAGAGAGAGGATGCCGTTGTGTGTGTGTATATATGTATGCTTGTGTTTTTGTATGTATAAATGAATGTGTGTGTTTGCGTCAGTGTATGAAATGTGTGTTTGGTTAGTGAACGTGTGTGTGTGTGTGTGTGTGTGTGTGTGTGTGTGTGTGTGTGTGTGTGTGTGTGTGTGTGTGTGTGTGTGTGTGTGTGTGTGTGTGTGTGTGTGTGTGTGTGTGTGTGTGTGTGTGTGTGTGTGTTGTTCTAAGCCCTTGGGAGCTGGTGGTTATTGTATCTGACACAGCGGCTCTTTCTCGCGCCTCATATTTCTGGGACGATCGATTCGTCTGACTCCCGACAAGACAATAATCGCACCTCCCTCTCTCACTCCATCACTACCATTATTACTGACCTCCTTAGGGAACGCACAGGGCGGAGGGAGGGAGAGAGGGATGAGGGAGAGAAAGAAAGAGAAAGAGAGGGATATGGAGGGAGATGATGAAAGAGAAAGAGAGAGTTGGCTAAATGAGGCTATAACAGTAAAGACAAATGCAGGAAGGAGAGAGAGAGAGAGAGAGAGAGAGAGAGAGAGAGAGACAGAGAGAGAGAGAGAGAGAGAGAGAGAGAGAGAGAGAGAGAGAGAGAGAGAGAGAGAGAGAGAGAAAGGAAGGAAGGAAGGAAGGAAAGAGAAAACAAACAGGAAGCAGAGAAGAAGGGAGGATAGTAGAGGGATGTAACAACATATATATTGAGTGGTGAGTTCTAGGAGAGAAGAGGACAGAAAGAGAAGAGGACAGAACGAGAAGAGGACAGAAAGAGAAGAGGACAAAAAGAGAAGAGGACAGAAAGAGAAGAGGACAGAAAGAGAAGAGGACAGAAAGAGAAGAGGACAGAAAGATGAGAGGACAGAAAGAGAGGAGGACAGAAAGAGAAGAGGACAGAAAGAGAAGAGGACAGAAAGAGAAGAGGACAGAAAGAGAAGAGGACAAAAAGAGAAGAGGACAGAAAGAGAGGAGGACAGAAAGAGAAGAGGACAGAAAGAGAAGAGGACAAAAAGAGAAGAGGACAGAAAGAGAAGAGGACAGAAAGAGAAGAGGACAGAAAGAGAAAAGGACAGAAAGAGAAGAGGACAGAAAGAGAAGAGGACAAAAAGAGAAGAGGACAGAAAGAGAAGAGGACAGAAAGAGAAGAGGACAGAAAGAGAAGAGGACAGAAAGAAGGGAAGAGAGCAGGTATCCCGGTGAACGAGTGCAGCGTGACAGAGAGGAGGAGATGGAGAGAGGGGACAATAAAGGTAGAGAAACAAACGAGAGATGCAGGATTTACACTATATTCTTCCAATAAAGAAGAGAATGAGACAGAGGGGGAAATAACGAGGGAAAGGTAGAGGGGGAGAGAGAGGGGGCGAGAGAGGGGCGTGGGGTGCCGGATTGAGGTGAAACACGTGGTCCCGTGTGGCTCAGTTGGTAGAGCATGGCGCTTGCAACGCCAGGGTTGTGGGTTCAATTCCCACGGGGGGACCAGGGTTCAATTCCCACGGGGGGACCAGGATGAATATGTATGAACTTTCCAATTTGTAAGTCGCTCTGGATAAGAGCGTCTGCTAAATGACTTTAAAAAAAAAACACACACACATATACACAGTAGCGTTGTGGGGGTCAGCATAGAGAAATGTTATGAAATTGGCGGTAGCACAATGGCTAATTAGCGGCTGACTCCTGTGCTGCCATTCAATGGAGAAGAACGGAGAGAATGTGCCGCACTGAAAACACACACACACACACACACACACACACTCACAGCTATACAAACAGTACACTTACACCTCGACCCTCTCTCACACACAAGCATCCACACAACAGAGGTTACAGAAACAGAATGCATTCTCCCTGTCTTTTGTCTGTCTGCCTAAGTGCTCCTCTCTGTCTGCACATAGTGTGTGTGTGTGTGTGTGTCACGGCTGTAGCTGTCTGCTTTGAATCTAGATTACAATTACTGCAATTGGCTCTCAATTCAAGGGATTGCTGTTTGACCCTCTAACCTCTCCCCCCATCTCTCTCTCTGCCTAGCACACTCTGCTTTGTGCTCTCTCTCTTTCTCTCACCTTTTCCGTCTTCCTCCCTCTGTTCTGCTTTTCCTCATCAATATTCCTCTTCCCCCTCTACCTCTATCAGTATATCCCTCTTTCTCTCAGTGTAATACTTCCTCCCGTATCCCCATCCCGTTCCCCCTCTACCTCTATCAGTATATCCCTCTTTCTCTCAGTGTAATACTTCCTCCCGTATCCCCATCCCGTTCCCCCTCTACCTCTATCAGTACATCCCTCTTTCTCTCAGTGTAATACTTCCTCCCGTATCCCCATCCCGTTCCCCCTCTTCCTTTACCTTCCATCCCATCTTCCCTCACTCCCTTTATCCTATCCTACCACTTTATCCTATCCTACCACTTTATCCTATCCTACCACTTTATCCTATCCTACCACTTTATCCTATCCTACCACTTTATCCTATCCTACCACTTTATCCTATCCTACCACTAGCATGTTCTTTGCTCACCATTCATCCATCCAATTCTCTGGATGTTTTACCTCTCTTTTCCCTTTCTCCCTCCATCCCTCCTTCTCTCCCTGTGATAATCAGAGGAATAATGTGTCTCATTGTATTCTTTATATATTCTGTTATATTTATAATGGAGAGACATCAGCCTTCTACAGTCTGAGCACAGCAACATGGTGTGCATTGGGAGAGGAGAGAAAGAGCGATTGAACGAGGGAGGGAGTGGTGGTTGTGGGTTGGGGGGGTAGGAAATTGGTCTGGCTAGCGGAACAGCTTTTCACCCCTCTCCCTCTCTCTCTCTCTCTCTCCTTCTCTCTCCATTCTGCTTTGTATTCTGCTGAGATGACAGGGGGAAAGCTTTATTGCTCGGAGTTGGTATCGATCGGGGCCCCTAGTAGGGGGGAAGGGGAGGGACGCACACTGCCGGCCCTTTCTCAACGACGCCTGCTTCAAATCCCACCTCAACCCCCTCCTCCCTCTCTCTCGCTCCCTAACTCTGAAATTCAAATTCAAGGCTCCTATTCTCCAAAGGGCAGGAGAGAAAGGCGTCTGCCTGCTTCCCCTGGCTGACTGAAGGCCTGAATGGAGCTTCAATCTGATAAGTCATCCTCCACAAACACAAACAACCAGAAGAAAGATGCATAAATATTTTTAAAAAGAGGAGAATATATGACCCACCCATAACCCTTTCTTCTCTCCTCCATCCTTCTATATAATGGTCCTTGCCTCCTCCTCTCCATATTTCCATTCTCCTTCAATGCCTTTATTTTTCTCTGAGCCAGGTGACAATTATTTATTTCACAAGTGAAGAATGAGCAGGCCCTAACACACACACACACACAAACACACACACACACACACACACACACACACACACACACACACACACACACACACACACACACACACACACACACACACACACACACACACACACACACACACACACACACACACACACACACACACACCACATAATGACCCTGTGTACAGTATGTTTCTCTAAAGCCCATAGAGATGCTTTAGTCATTTTCATGCAGTAGCCCTTCTGCAATTCAACTCCCGAATATGATTATAAACCAACAGATTCCAAATCCCTATTTTCTTTCCTCTGTAAGGAATGAACCAACAAAGCGGTCAAACAGAGGAACAGCTCCAGTGTGTTTATCCATTAAGGACATGCGTGACACTTCACATGTCACTAAGGAGCGGAACAGATTGGCCTTTAGGCCCACCGGGTTCAAGTCCATGACCAGAGGGCTGGAGGGTGAGAGGGGGAGAGTCCCCTGCTGTCCCTCCCCAGAGCGATGCTCCTCACCCCTCCTGTCCTGCTGGCTCTCTAAGCCCTACATAGACTGACTGATCACACACACACACATATGTAGACCTGAGTCTAGTCTCCAGACTTAATGGACCTGTTTCAAATGGTACAGTATAATCACTGTCAATCAACTTAGCTAGCTACCGCTTTCTATTCACTATTCTCACAATAGTTGACATGACCAACACACACCATCACCTGCTGCTTGGTTGACCTGACCAACACACACCATCACCTGCTGCTTGGTTGACCTGACCAACACACACCATCACCTGCTGCCTGGTTGACCTGACCAACACACACCATCACCTGCTGCTTGGTTGACCTGACCAACACACACCATCACCTGCTGCCTGGTTGACCTGACCAACACACACCATCACCTGCTGCTTGGTTGACATGACCAACACACACCATCACCTGCTGCTTGGTTGACCTGACCAACACACACCATCACCTGCTGCTTGGTTGACCTGACCAACACACACCATCACCTGCTGCTTGGTTGACATGACCAACACACACCATCACCTGCTGCTTGGTTGACCTGACCAACACACACCATCACCTGCTGCCTGGTTGACCTGACCAACACACACCATCACCTGCTGCTTGGTTGACATGACCAACACACACCATCACCTGCTGCTTGGTTGACATGACCAACACACACCATCACCTGCTGCCTGGTTGACCTGACCAACACACACCATCACCTGCTGCTTGGTTGACCTGACCAACACACACCATCACCTGCTGCTTGGTTGACCTGACCAACACACACCATCACCTGCTGCTTGGTTGACATGACCAACACACACCATCACCTGCTGCTTGGTTGACATGACCAACACACACCATCACCTGCTGCTTGGTTGACCTGACCAACACACACCATCACCTGCTGCTTGGTTGACATGACCAACACACACCATCACCTGCTGCCTGGTTGACCTGACCAACACACACCATCACCTGCTGCCTGGTTGACCTGACCAACACACACCATCACCTGCTGCCTGGTTGACCTGACCAACACACACCATCACCTGCTGCCTGGTTGACCTGACCAACACACACCATCACCTGCTGCTTGGTTGACCTGACCAACACACACCATCACCTGCTGCCTGGTTGACCTGACCAACACACACCATCACCTGCTGCCTGGTTGACCTGACCAACACACACCATCACCTGCTGCCTGGTTGACCTGACCAACACACACCATCACCTGCTGCTTGGTTGACATGACCAACACACACCATCACCTGCTGCCTGGTTGACCTGACCAAAATACACCATCACCTGCTGCTTGGTTGACCTGACCAACACACACCATCACCTGCTGCCTGGTTGACATGACCAACACACACCATCACCTGCTGCTTGGTTGACCTGACCAACACACACCATCACCTGCTGCTTGGTTGAAATGACCAACACACACCATCACCTGCTGCCTGGTTGACCTGACCAACACACACCATCACCTGCTGCCTGGTTGACCTGACCAACACACACCATCACCTGCTGCTTGGTTGACATGACCAACACACACCATCACCTGCTGCCTGGTTGACCTGACCAACACACACCATGACCTGCTGCTTGGTTGACCTGACCAACACACACCATCACCTGCTGCTTGGTTGACCTGACCAACACACACCATCACCTGCTGCCTGGTTGACCTGACCAACACACACCATCACCTGCTGCTTGGTTGACCTGACCAACACACACCATCACCTGCTGCCTGGTTGACCTGACCAACACACACCATGACCTGAGAAATCTCAGAGTGGAACATCTGAAAAGATATATGTGCTATTTGAGTGAACAGTAAGCCTAGATTTCCTCCAGGTTTTATATTAAGTCCTAGCTGTGTGGTGGATGTATGCCTTTAGATTGGGTTCAGTGATAAGAGTATCCACACACACACACACACACACACACACACACACACACACACACACACACACACACACACACACACACACACACACACACACACACACACACACACACACACACACACACACTGTTCTGGTGTCTGTCTAGACCTAATACAGCCCTGTTCTGGTGTCTGTCTAGACCTAATACAGCCCTGTTCTGGTGTCTGTCTAGACCTAATACAGCCCTGCTCTGGTGTCTGTCTAGACCTAATACAGCCCTGTTCTGGTGTCTGTCTAGACCTAATACAGCCCTGTTCTGGTGTCTGTCTAGACCTAATACAGCCCTGTTCTGGTGTCTGTCTAGACCTAATACAGCCCTGCTCTGGTGTCTGTCTAGACCTAATACAGCCCTGTTCTGGTGTCTGTCTAGACCTAATACAGCCCTGCTCTGGTGTCTGTCTAGACCTAATACAGCCCTGCTCTGGTGTCTGTCTAGACCTAATACAGCCCTGCTCTGGTGTCTGTCTAGACCTAATACAGCCCTGTTCTGGTGTCTGTCTAGACCTAATACAGCCCTGCTCTGGTGTCTGTCTAGACCTAATACAGCCCTGTTCTGGTGTCTGTCTAGACCTAATACAGCCCTGTTCTGCTGTCTGTCTAGACCTAATACAGCCCTGCTCTGGTGTCTGTCTAGACCTAATACAGCCCTGTTCTGGTGTCTGTCTAGACCTAATACAGCCCTGCTCTGGTGTGTCTGTCTGGTGGCTGGATGTGTTATTCAACATACACTAGTTTATTCGGTGTGTATGTGGTGGGGGGGGGGGGGATATACGCAGCACCAAGTCCAACTCTTTTTCACAAGTATTTGTGAATGATTCATCAGTTAGTAGTGACTTCCCAACATGTGTTCAAGTTAACATACAATAATATTTTTGCAGGAATTTGGTTGGGAAGCAAAAATTCTGAAAGTCAAATTCCTGAAGCTGAAATGTAGTAAATGTTGGTTTGAGAGTTAGATTTTTAAAGGGAAAATATAATGTTATAGCATTATAGCAATGTTATTATTATAGAACCAATCTCTGGCCATAGGAACCGCTAAGGCAGGGTTGTGTCAAACATATGGTCCAAGGGGGTCCAATCTGGCCCGCTGGTGGTTTGAATTTAAAGAAATCTAAGAACTCAATATAATATAAAATTACTAAAAACAAATCCAAACTGTGTAGAAATGATCATGGACCTACATTCATACTTGACTGTGTCCAGCTCACTAATAATCACCCAAATGGAAGCTGGACAGTCAGGGAGCGTTGAACATTCCAACAACTATGGATTCAGGAAAACATTTTGCACATTTTGACAGCGAGGAAATATAACACATTTTCAGTGCGGCCCTCCAGACCTCGTTGAAGAAGGAATGCGCCCCTCCAGACCTCGTTGAAGAAGGACTGCGGCCCTCCAGACCTCGTTGAAGAAGGACTGCGGCCCTCCAGACCTCGTTGAAGAAGGAATGCGGCCCTCCAGACCTCGTTGAAGAAGGAATGCGGCCCTCCAGACCTCGTTGAAGAAGGAATACGGCCCTCCAGACCTCGTTGAAGAAGGAATGCGGCCCTCCAGACCTCGTTGAAGAAGGAATGCGCCCCTCCAGACCTCGTTGAAGAAGGACTGCGGCCCTCCAGACCTCGTTGAAGAAGGACTGCGGCCCTCCAGACCTCGTTGAAGAAGGAATGCGGCCCTCCAGACCTCGTTGAAGAAGGAATGCGGCCCTCCAGACCTCGTTGAAGAAGGAATGCGGCCCTCCAGACCTCGTTGAAGAAGGAATGCGGCCCTCCAGACCTCGTTGAAGAAGGAATGCGGCCCTCCAGACCTCGTTGAAGAAGGAATGCGGCCCTCCAGACCTCGTTGAAGAAGGACTGCGGCCCTCCAGACCTCGTTGAAGAAGGAATGCGGCCCTCCAGACCTCGTTGAAGAAGGAATACGGCCCTCCAGACCTCGTTGAAGAAGGAATGCGGCCCTCCAGACCTCGTTGAAGAAGGAATGCGGCCCTCCAGACCTCGTTGAAGAAGGAATGCGCCCCTCCAGACCTCGTTGAAGAAGGAATGCGCCCCTCCAGACCTCGTTGAAGAAGGAATGCGGCCCTACAGACCTCGTTGAAGAAGGAATGCGGCCCTCCAGACCTCGTTGAAGAAGGAATGCGGCCCTCCAGACCTCGTTGAAGAAGGAATGCGGCCCTCCAGACCTCGTTGAAGAAGGAATGCGGCCCCCGGGCAAAATGAGTTAGACATCGTGCTCTAAGGTATGACCTGAGAGCATGAAGCTACTGAATAAGATCTCTCCTAGGTGACTATCATCATCAATAGGCCTGGGTAGAACATTGCAGATTGTGTTCTTGTTACAGTGGGGTCACTGGTCTGACTGAGACCTGCCAGAGAACCATGGTGAACAACCCCACCCACACAGGCGTGGTTGAAATGGATCCACCGGAGTAAAACCACAACACCACCATATAGTGTGTTAACATCTGTAGGGCAGGAGGGGCCGGCAGGGCAAACTCTCACGGTAATCGATGAAAGAGGGAGAGGGAGGGAGGGAGGGGAAAATCGGTTAAGAAAGCAGGTTATCTCCTGTCATTAGGGGAGGGAATCCCCGACCGGGGGGTAGAGGGGGTGGGAATGAGGGAAGACCAGGGTTCATTGATAAAAAAAGAGAGAGAGAGAGAGAGACAGGGGGAGAGAGAGAGAGAGAGAGAGAGAGAGAGAGAGAGAGAGAGAGAGAGAGAGAGAGAGAGAGAGAGAACAGACAATTATCTTTATTGATTAGAGCGGGGCCAGTACTGAGAGAGTCTGAGAAAACTATGACTAGATCAATAGAGAGAGAGAGTAAGGGGTGGGGGGGTAGGTTGAGAAAGTCAAGGGAACAAAAATGTCCCTCTAAGTTAATTGAGCAAGCTTTTGGTCACTGTCCCTGAGAGAAAGAATGACAGAGTGAAAGAGAGCGAACAAAAGCGTGCAGAGAAAGAGAGAAAGATTTGAACATGACAGGGGGTGTGGAAGTGGGGGTGTTGCTGTGGGGCCTCTTTTGGTCCAATCCTCCGCAACACAAAAACAAAATGGAGGAATGTCAGAGGAACAAAAGGAGAACAGAGGGGCGACAACCAACGTTGAGTGAAAACCTCCTCCCTCCACACACACACGCTTCCCGTTAACCCTCACATTTCTACAGACGCCGACCCCATCACCAAGCAACCCCGACCCTTGGCATGGCGTCAGAACTATGCCCACCAACACACACAGACATGCAAGTTGAAATGCAACGGGCTTGGTTTGGATGAGGCAGCTGTCCTTCAACATTATTAAGTGATACACTGACTGAGGTTGGAGAAGAGCAGATCACTTATTATTGAAAATAAGTTGTTATCAGCCAACTTTATACTTGAACACAACTAGATAAAACAATGGGTCAGAAAGCGAGGGTTATTGAGCCCACCTTTAGGTAAGGGCACAAAATGTCAGGTTTGACAAATGACCTTTTAAACATGGTGCAGATGTAGGGGTTCTGTACATTGTGAATAGAGGCTGTTTCAACTGTCCTCCCTCCCAATAGCTATTGAAAAGATATTGTAAAAACATTACAAGTCTGGTTGTAACAATAAAGCAATATTGGATTTTCAGACAAATTGGAGGGACTTTACTACTGATAATTTAATTCCATTCTGTCAAGATAGTTAAAAAAGGGTAGGTTGAAGTAGTGGCAAATAATAATACTATAATAAAGAAAGAGAAGAATGGTAGAATAGAGAGGAAGGAGGAGAGAGCTGCAGGGATTACAGGTGTATAGTTATGCATGCCTGACATCCCAGAACCCCTCCCACAGCCCTTGGGAATGGGCACCTTGGAAACGGTCGCTAAGGGAACAGACGGAGAGACGGAGACGGAGAAAGAGAGAGAGAGAGAGATAGAGAGAGAGAGAGAGAGAGAGAGAGTGAGAGAGAGAGAGAGAGAGAGAGAGAGAGAGAGAGAGAGAGAGAGAGAGAGAGAGAGAGAGAGAGAGAGAGAGAGAGAGAGAGAAAGAGAGACCTGCAGAGAGTGGGATAAAATAATAAGAAGTGGAGAGGGCAAAGAAAAAAGGAGAGGTGAAAAATACAAGAGTGGAAGAAAGAGGGAAAAGGAAAGTTGGCATATGAATAGAGGGCAGGATGAAATACAATGAGAAAGAAGAAAGAGAGAATAGAGAAAGTGGGAGAGGAGAGGAGAGTGAAAATAAAGCATACCTGTATACCTCTATGACCCAATACGGTCTCTCCTCGTGTGCTGGCCCTCCCTCCCCTGTACTGGTCACTGTCTCCCAGATCTGGCCTGTCCCCCTCACTCACTGGCTCTCAAACTACGCTCTGGTTTATTGATGTACTGGAGCGAGGCCAACCCCCCCCCCCCCCCCCCCACAGACACACACACACACACACACAGAGCTGGTTACATCCAGTCATGCACACAGACCAGTAGTCGTGTGCCTTTGTGCCTTCCTGACCTGAGTAAACTTCAGTTCACCCTGCCAGTTCAGACACAGACACACACAAGTCTCTTCACCCATATCTATACCCACATTTCTGAAGTCTCCAACTCTCTAAAACTCCAACTCCCTCCACCTTCAAAACAAACAACACTATCAAAACTCCATCATCTACTGTGCCTATCAAATAGCCTGACTACTGTATATGTATGTGTAACAGTATAACTTTAAACCGTCCCCTCGCCCCGACACGGGCGCGAACCAGGGACCCTCTGCACACATCGACAACAGTCACCCACGAAGCAGCGTTACCCATCGCTCCACAAAAGCCACGGCCCTTGCAAAGCAAGGGGCAACACTACTTAAGTCTCAGAGCAAGTGACGTAACTGATTGAAATGCTACTAGCGCGTACCCGCTAACTAGCTAGCCATTTCACATCCGTTACACTCACCCCCCTTTCAACCTCCTCCTTTTCCGCAGCAACCAGTGATCCGGGTCAACAGCATCAATGTAACAGTATAACTTTAAACCGTCCCCTCGCCCCGACCCGGGCGCGAACCAGGGACCCTCTGCACACATCAACAACGGTTGCCCACGAAGCACGGTCGTTACCCATCGCTCCACAAAGGCCGAGGCCCTTGCAAAGCAAGGGGCAACACTACTTAAGTCTCAGAGCAAGTGACGTAACTGATTGAAATGCTACTAGCGCGTACCCGCTAACTAGCTAGCCATTTCACATCCGTTACATATGCAATATATATTTGGTATGCATAATATAATATCTGATCAATATCGAATGCTGAATAACACATATATTGCCTTTTAGGGTGAGACTGGTAATGTAGATATATGGTAATGTATATATGTGGTAATGTAGATCTATGGTAATGTATATATGTGGTAATGTAGATATATGGTAATGTATATATGTGGTAATGTAGATATATGGTAATGTATATATGTGGTAATGTAGATATATGGTAATGTAGACTACGGAAATGTAGTTGTGTGGTAATGTAGATCTATGGTAATGTAGATCTACAGTAATGTAGATGTGTGGTAATGTAGATCTATGGTAATGTGGATCTACAGTAATGTAGATATGTGGTAATGTATATCTATGGTAATGTATATCATGTTAATATAGGTCTGTGGTAATGTAGATCTATGGTAATGTAGGTCTGTGGTAATGTAGATATGTGGTAATGTAGGTCTGTGGTAATGTATATATATGGTAATGTAGGTCTGTGGTAATGTAGATATGTGGTAATGGAGATCTGTGGTAATGTAGATCTATGGTAATGTCAGAGCAGCACAGTGAGAT